>NW_026781830.1:0-172001 GCF_030144855.1 Hypanus sabinus
CAAGTGATATTTGACAGGGAGATCCCAGAGTGTAAACAGTGAGACAGGAACAGGAGATCCCAGAGTGTAACCAGTGGACAGGAACAGGGAGAACCAGAGTGTAAACAGTGATATTTCATAGAGAGATCCAGAGTGTAAGTAGTGAGACAGGAACAGGGAGATCCCAGAGTATAACCAGTGATATTTCACATGGAGATCCCAGAGTGTAACCAGTGAGACAGGAACAGGGAGATCCCAGAGTGTAACCAGTGATATTTGACAGGGAGATCCCAGAGTGTAAACAGTGAGACAGGAACAGGGAGATCCAGAGTGTAACCAGTGAGACAGGAACAGGAGAACCCAGAGTGTAAACAGTGTATTTCATAGAGAGATCCCAGAGTGTAAGTAGTGAGACAGGAACAGGGAGATCCCAGAGTATAACCAGTGATATTTCACATGGAGATCCCAGAGTGTAACCAGTGAGACAGGAACAGGAGATCCAGAGTGTAACCAGTGATATTTCACAGGGAGATCCCAGAGTGTAAACAGTGAGACAGGAACAGGGAGCTCCCAGAGTGTATCCAGTGAGACAGGAACAGGAGATCCAGTGTGTAACCAGTGATATTTCACAGGGAGATCCCAGAGTGTAAACAGTGATATTTTACAGGGGGATCCCAGAGTGTAAACAGTGAGACAGGAACAGGGAGATCCCAGAGTGTAACCAGTGAGACAGCAACAGGGAGAACCCAGAGTGTAAACAGTGATAGTTCATAGGGAAATCCCAGAGTGTAAGTAGTGAGACAGGAACAGGGAGATCCAGAGTATAACCAGTGAGACAGGAACAGGGAGATCCCAGAGTGTAACCCAGTGATATTTCACATGGAGATCCCAGAGTGTAACCAGTGAGACAGGAACAGGGAGATCCCAGAGTGTAACCAGTGATATTTGACAGGGAGATCCCAGAGTTTAACCAGTGAGACAGGAGCAGGGAGATCCCAGAGTGTAACCAGTGATATTTCACAGGGAGATCCCAGAGTGTAAACAGTGAGACAGGAACAGGGAGCTCCCAGAGTGTAACCAGTGAGACAGGAACAGGGAGATCCCAGTGTGTAACCAGTGATATTTCACAGGGAGATCCCAGTGTGTAAACAGTGATATTTTACAGGGAGATCCCAGAGTGTAACCAGTGAGACAGGAACAGGGAGCTCCAGAGTGTAACCAGTGAGACAGGAACAGGGAGATCCCAGAGTGTAAACAGTGAGACAGGAACAGGGAGCTCCCAGAGTGTAACCAGTGAGACAGGAACAGGGAGATCCCAGAGTGTAACCAGTGAGACAGGAAAAGGGAGATCCCAGAGTGTAACCAGTGAGACAGGAACAGGGAGATCATAGAGTGTAACCATGAGACAGGAACAGGGAGATCCCAGAGTGTAACCAGTGAGACAGGATCCGGCAGATCCCAGGGTGTAACCAGTGAGACAGGAACAGGGAGATCCAGAGTGTAAACAGTGATATTTCATAGGGAGATCCCAGAGTGTAAGTAGTGAGACAGGAACAGGGAGATCCCAGAGTGTAACCAGTGATATTTCACAGGGAGATCCCAGATTGTAACCAGTGAGACAGGAACAGGGAGATCCCAGAGTGTAACCAGTGATATTTGACAGGGAGATCCCAGAGTTTAACCAGTGAGACAGGAACAGGGAGATCCCAGAATGTAACCAGTGAGACAGGAACAGGGAGATCCCAGAGTATAACCAGTGAGACAGGAACAGGGAGATCCCAGAGTGTAACCAGTGATATTTCACATGGAGATCCCAGAGTATAACCAGTGAGACAGGAACCGGGAGATCCCAGAGTGTAACCAGTGATATTTGACAGGGAGATCCCAGAGTTTAACCAGTGAGGCAGGAACAGGGAGATCCCAGTGTGTAACCAGTGATATTTCACAGGGAGATCCCAGAGTGTAAACAGTGATATTTTACAGGGGGATCCCAGAGTGTAAACAGTGAGAAAGGAACAGGGAGATCCCAGAGTGTAACCAGTGAGACAGCAACAGGGAGAACCCAGAGTGTAAACAGTGATAGTTCATAGGGAAATCCCAGAGTGTAAGTAGTGAGACAGGAACAGGGAGATCCCAGAGTATAACCAGTGAGACAGGAACAGGGAGATCCCAGAGTGTAACCAGTGATATTTCACATGGAGATCCCAGAGTGTAACCAGTGAGACAGGAACAGGGAGATCCCAGAGTGTAACCAGTGATATTTGACAGGGAGATCCCAGAGTTTAACCAGTGAGACAGGAGCAGGGAGATCCCAGAGTGTAACCAGTGATATTTCACAGGGAGATCCCAGAGTGTAAACAGTGAGACAGGAACAGGGAGCTCCCAGAGTGTAACCAGTGAGACAGGAACAGGGAGATCCCAGTGTGTAACCAGTGATATTTCACAGGGAGATCCCAGTGTGTAAACAGTGATATTTTACAGGGAGATCCCAGAGTGTAACCAGTGAGACAGGAACAGGGAGCTCCCAGAGTGTAACCAGTGAGACAGGAACAGGGAGATCCCAGAGTGTAAACAGTGAGACAGGAACAGGGAGCTCCCAGAGTGTAACCAGTGATATTTGACAGGGAGATCCCAGAGTTTAACCAGTGAGGCAGGAACAGGGAGATCCCAGTGTGTAACCAGTGATATTTCACAGGGAGATCCCAGAGTGTAAACAGTGATATTTTACAGGGGGATCCAAGAGTGTAAACAGTGAGACAGGAACAGGGAGATCCCAGAGTGTAACCAGTGAGACAGCAACAGGGAGAACCCAGAGTGTAAACAGTGATAGTTCATAGGGAAATCCCAGAGTGTAAGTAGTGAGACAGGAACAGGGAGATCCCAGAGTATAACCAGTGAGACAGGAACAGGGAGATCCCAGAGTGTAACCAGTGATATTTCACATGGAGATCCCAGAGTGTAACCAGTGAGACAGGAACAGGGAGATCCCAGAGTGTAACCAGTGATATTTGACAGGGAGATCCCAGAGTTTAACCAGTGAGACAGGAGCAGGGAGATCCCAGAGTGTAACCAGTGAGACAGGAACAGGGAGCTCCCAGAGTGTAACCAGTGAGACAGGAACAGGGAGATCCCAGAGTGTAAACAGTGAGACAGGAACAGGGAGCTCCCAGAGTGTAACCAGTGAGACAGGAACAGGGAGATCCCAGAGTGTAACCAGTGAGACAGGAAAAGGGAGATCCCAGAGTGTAACCAGTGAGACAGGAACAGGGAGATCATAGAGTGTAACCAATGAGACAGGAACAGGGAGATCCCAGAGTGTAACCAGTGAGACAGGATCCGGCAGATCCCAGGGTGTAACCAGTGAGACAGGAACAGCGAGATCCCAGAGTGTAAACAGTGATATTTTACAGGGAGATCCCAGAGTGTTACCAGTCAGACAGGAACAGGGAGATCCCAGAGTGTAACCAGTGAGACAGGAACAGGGAGATCCCAGAGTGTAAACAGTGATATTTCATAGGGAGATCCCAGAGTGTAAGTAGTGAGACAGGAACAGGGAGATCCCAGAGTATAACCAGTGAGACAGGAACAGGGAGATCCCAGAGTGTAACCAGTGATATTTCACAGGGAGATCCCAGATTGTAACCAGTGAGACAGGAACAGGGAGATCCCAGAGTGTAACCAGTGATATTTGACAGGGAGATCCCAGAGTTTAACCAGTGAGACAGGAACAGGGAGATCCCAGAATGTAACCAGTGAGACAGGAACAGGGAGATCCCAGAGTGTAACCAGTGATATTTCACATGGAGATCCCAGAGTATAACCAGTGAGACAGGAACCGGGAGATCCCAGAGTGTAACCAGTGATATTTGACAGGGAGATCCCAGAGTTTAACCAGTGAGGCAGGAACAGGGAGATCCCAGTGTGTAACCAGTGATATTTCACAGGGAGATCCCAGAGTGTAAACAGTGATATTTTACAGGGGGATCCCAGAGTGTAAACAGTGAGACAGGAACAGGGAGATCCCAGAGTGTAACCAGTGAGACAGCAACAGGGAGAACCCAGAGTGTAAACAGTGATAGTTCATAGGGAAATCCCAGAGTGTAAGTAGTGAGACAGGAACAGGGAGATCCCAGAGTATAACCAGTGAGACAGGAACAGGGAGATCCCAGAGTGTAACCAGTGATATTTCACATGGAGATCCCAGAGTGTAACCAGTGAGACAGGAACAGGGAGATCCCAGAGTGTAACCAGTGATATTTGACAGGGAGATCCCAGAGTTTAACCAGTGAGACAGGAGCAGGGAGATCCCAGAGTGTAACCAGTGATATTTCACAGGGAGATCCCAGAGTGTAAACAGTGAGACAGGAACAGGGAGCTCCCAGAGTGTAACCAGTGAGACAGGAACAGGGAGATCCCAGTGTGTAACCAGTGATATTTCACAGGGAGATCCCAGTGTGTAAACAGTGATATTTTACAGGGAGATCCCAGAGTGTAACCAGTGAGACAGGAACAGGGAGCTCCCAGAGTGTAACCAGTGAGACAGGAACAGGGAGATCCCAGAGTGTAAACAGTGAGACAGGAACAGGGAGCTCCCAGAGTGTAACCAGTGAGACAGGAACAGGGAGATCCCAGAGTGTAACCAGTGAGACAGGAAAAGGGAGATCCCAGAGTGTAACCAGTGAGACAGGAACAGGGAGATCATAGAGTGTAACCAATGAGACAGGAACAGGGAGATCCCAGAGTGTAACCAGTGAGACAGGATCCGGCAGATCCCAGGGTGTAACCAGTGAGACAGGAACAGCGAGATCCCAGAGTGTAAACAGTGATATTTTACAGGGAGATCCCAGAGTGTTACCAGTCAGACAGGAACAGGGAGATCCCAGAGTGTAACCAGTGAGACAGGAACAGGGAGATCCCAGAGTGTAAACAGTGATATTTCATAGGGAGATCCCAGAGTGTAAGTAGTGAGACAGGAACAGGGAGATCCCAGAGTATAACCAGTGAGACAGGAACAGGGAGATCCCAGAGTGTAACCAGTGATATTTCACAGGGAGATCCCAGATTGTAACCAGTGAGACAGGAACAGGGAGATCCCAGAGTGTAACCAGTGATATTTGACAGGGAGATCCCAGAGTTTAACCAGTGAGACAGGAACAGGGAGATCCCAGAGTGTAACCAGTGAGACAGGAACAGGGAGATCCCAGAGTATAACCACTGAGACAGGAACAGGGAGATCCCAGAGTGTAACCAGTGATATTTCACATGGAGATCCCAGAGTATAACCAGTGAGACAGGAACCGGGAGATCCCAGAGTGTAACCAGTGATATTTGACAGGGAGATCCCAGAGTTTAACCAGTGAGGCAGGAACAGGGAGATCCCAGAGTGTAACCAGTGATATTTCACAGGGAGATCCCAGAGTGTAAACGGTGAGACAGGAACAGGGGGTTCCCAGAGTGTAACCAGTGAGACAGGAACAGGGAGATCCCAGTGTGTAACCAGTGATATTTCACAGGGAGATCCCAGAGTGTAAACAGTGATATTTGACAGGGAGATCCCAGAGTGAAACCAGTGAGACAGGAACAGTGAGATCGCAGAGTGTAAACAGTGATATTTTACAGGGAGATCCCAGAGTGTAACCAGTGAGACAGGAACAGGGAGCTCCCAGAGTGTAACCAGTGAGACAGGAACAGGGAGATCCCAGAGTGTAACCAGTGAGACAGGAACAGGGCGATCCCTGAGTGTAAACAGTGGGACAGGAAAAGGGCGATCCCTCAGTGTAAACAGTGGGGCAGGAAAAGGGAGATCCCAGAATGTAACCAGTGAGACAGGAACAGAAAGATCCCAGAGTGTAACCAGTGAGACAGGAACAGGGCGATCCCTGAGTGTAAACAGTGGGACAGGAAAAGGGCGATCCCTCAGTGTAAACAGTGGGGCAGGAAAAGGGCGATCCCTCAGTGTAAACAGTGGGACAGGAACAGGGCGACCCCAGAGTGTAACCATTGAGACAGGAACAGGGAGATCCCAGAGTGTAACCAGTGAGACAGGAACAGGGCGATCCCTGAGTGTAACCAGTGAGACAGGAACAGGGAGATCCCAGAATGTAACCAGTGAGACAGGAACAGGGAGATCCCAGAATGTAACCAGTGAGACAGGAACAGGGAGAACCCTTAGTGTAACCAGTGAGACAGGATCAGGGCGATCCCTGAGTGCAACCAGTGGGACAGGAACAGGGAGATCCCAGAGTGTAACCAATGAGACAGGAACAGGGAGATCCCTGAGTGTAAACAGTGGGACAGGAACAGGGCGATCCCAGAGTGTAACCAGTGAGACAGGAACAGAAAGATCCCAGAGTGTAAACAGTGGGACAGGAACAGGGCGATCCCAGAGTGCAACCAGTGAGACAGGAATAGGGAGATCCCAGAGTGTAACCAATGCGACAGGAATAGGGAGATCCCTGAGTGTAAACAGTGGGACAGGAACAGGGCGATCCCAGAGTGTAACCAGTGAGACAGGAACAGAAAGATCCCAGAGTGTAACCAGTGAGACAGGAACAGGGCGATCCCTGAGTGTAAACTGTGGGACAGGAAAAGGGCGATCCCTCAGTGTAAACAGTGGGGCAGGAAAAGGGCGATCCCTCAGTGTAAACAGTGGGACAGGAACAGGGCGACCCCAGAGTGTAACCATTGAGACAGGAACAGGGAGATCCCAGAGTGTAACCAGTGAGACAGGAACAGGGCGATCCCGGAGTGTAACCAGTATGAAAGGAACAGGGCGATCCCAGAGTGTAACCAGTGAGACAGGAACAGGGAGATCCCCGAGTGTAACCAGAGGGACAGGAACAGGGAGATCCCAGCGTGTAACCAGTGAGACAGGAACAGGGAGATCCCAGAGTGTAACCAATGATATTTCACAGGGAGATACCAGAATGTAACCAGTGAGACAGGAAAAGGGAGATCCCAGAGTGTAACCAGTGAGACAGGAACAGGGAGATCCCAGAGTGTAACCAATGAGACAGGAACAGGGAGATCCCAGAGTGTAACCAGTGAGTCAGGAACAGGGAGATCCCCGAGTGTAACCAGTGATATTTGAAAGGGAGATCCCAGAGTGTAAACAGTGATATTTCACAGGGAGATCACAGTGTGTAACCAGTGAGACAGGAACAGGGAGATCCCAGAGTGTAACCAGTGAGAGAGGAACAGGGAGATCCCAGAGTGTAACCAGTGATATTTCACAGGGAGATCCCAGAGTGTAAACAGTGATATTTCACAGGGAGATCCCAGAGTGTAACCAGTGTGACAGGAACAGGGAGATCCCAGAGTATAACCAGTGAGACAGGAACAGGGAGATCCCAGAGTGTAACCAGTGAGACAGGAACAGGGAGATCCCAGAGTGTAACCAGTGCGACAGGAACAGGGATATCCCAGAGTGTAACCAGTGCGACAGGAACAGGGCAATCCCTGAGTGCAACCAGTGGGACAGGAACAGGGAGATCCTAGAGTGTAACCAATGAGACAGGAACAGGGAGATCCCTGAGTGTAACCAGTGGGACAGGAACAGGGCGATCCCTGAGTGTAACCAATGAGACAGGAACAGGGTGATCCCCGAGTGTAACCAGAGGGACAGGAACAGGGAGATCCCAGCGTGTAACCAGTGAGGCAGGAACAGGGAGATCCCAGAGTGTAACCAATGATATTTCACAGGGAGATCCCAGAATGTAACCAGTGGGACAGGAACAGGGCGATCCCTGAGTGTAACCAATGAGACAGGAACAGGGTGATCCCCGAGTGTAACCAGAGGGACAGGAACAGGGAGATCCCAGCGTGTAACCAGTGAGGCAGGAACAGGGAGATCCCAGAGTGTAACCAATGATATTTCACAGGGAGATCCCAGAATGTAACCAGTGAGACAGGAAAAGGGAGATCCCAGAGTGTAACCAGTGAGACAGGAACAGGGAGATCCCAGAGTGTAACCAATGAGACAGGAACAGGGAGATCCCAGAGTGTAACCAGTGAGCCAGGAACAGGGAGATCCCAGAGTATAACCACTGAGACAGGAACAGGGAGATCCCAGAGTGTAACCAGTGATATTTCACATGGAGATCCCAGAGTATAACCAGTGAGACAGGAACCGGGAGATCCCAGAGTGTAACCAGTGATATTTGACAGGGAGATCCCAGAGTTTAACCAGTGAGGCAGGAACAGGGAGATCCCAGAGTGTAACCAGTGATATTTCACAGGGAGATCCCAGAGTGTAAACGGTGAGACAGGAACAGGGGGTTCCCAGAGTGTAACCAGTGAGACAGGAACAGGGAGATCCCAGTGTGTAACCAGTGATATTTCACAGGGAGATCCCAGAGTGTAAACAGTGATATTTGACAGGGAGATCCCAGAGTGAAACCAGTGAGACAGGAACAGTGAGATCGCAGAGTGTAAACAGTGATATTTTACAGGGAGATCCCAGAGTGTAACCAGTGAGACAGGAACAGGGAGCTCCCAGAGTGTAACCAGTGAGACAGGAACAGGGAGATCCCAGAGTGTAACCAGTGAGACAGGAACAGGGCGATCCCTGAGTGTAAACAGTGGGACAGGAAAAGGGCGATCCCTCAGTGTAAACAGTGGGGCAGGAAAAGGGAGATCCCAGAATGTAACCAGTGAGACAGGAACAGAAAGATCCCAGAGTGTAACCAGTGAGACAGGAACAGGGCGATCCCTGAGTGTAAACAGTGGGACAGGAAAAGGGCGATCCCTCAGTGTAAACAGTGGGGCAGGAAAAGGGCGATCCCTCAGTGTAAACAGTGGGACAGGAACAGGGCGACCCCAGAGTGTAACCATTGAGACAGGAACAGGGAGATCCCAGAGTGTAACCAGTGAGACAGGAACAGGGCGATCCCTGAGTGTAACCAGTGAGACAGGAACAGGGAGATCCCAGAATGTAACCAGTGAGACAGGAACAGGGAGATCCCAGAATGTAACCAGTGAGACAGGAACAGGGAGAACCCTTAGTGTAACCAGTGAGACAGGATCAGGGCGATCCCTGAGTGCAACCAGTGGGACAGGAACAGGGAGATCCCAGAGTGTAACCAATGAGACAGGAACAGGGAGATCCCTGAGTGTAAACAGTGGGACAGGAACAGGGCGATCCCAGAGTGTAACCAGTGAGACAGGAACAGAAAGATCCCAGAGTGTAAACAGTGGGACAGGAACAGGGCGATCCCAGAGTGCAACCAGTGAGACAGGAATAGGGAGATCCCAGAGTGTAACCAATGCGACAGGAATAGGGAGATCCCTGAGTGTAAACAGTGGGACAGGAACAGGGCGATCCCAGAGTGTAACCAGTGAGACAGGAACAGAAAGATCCCAGAGTGTAACCAGTGAGACAGGAACAGGGCGATCCCTGAGTGTAAACTGTGGGACAGGAAAAGGGCGATCCCTCAGTGTAAACAGTGGGGCAGGAAAAGGGCGATCCCTCAGTGTAAACAGTGGGACAGGAACAGGGCGACCCCAGAGTGTAACCATTGAGACAGGAACAGGGAGATCCCAGAGTGTAACCAGTGAGACAGGAACAGGGCGATCCCGGAGTGTAACCAGTATGAAAGGAACAGGGCGATCCCAGAGTGTAACCAGTGAGACAGGAACAGGGAGATCCCCGAGTGTAACCAGAGGGACAGGAACAGGGAGATCCCAGCGTGTAACCAGTGAGACAGGAACAGGGAGATCCCAGAGTGTAACCAATGATATTTCACAGGGAGATACCAGAATGTAACCAGTGAGACAGGAAAAGGGAGATCCCAGAGTGTAACCAGTGAGACAGGAACAGGGAGATCCCAGAGTGTAACCAATGAGACAGGAACAGGGAGATCCCAGAGTGTAACCAGTGAGTCAGGAACAGGGAGATCCCCGAGTGTAACCAGTGATATTTGAAAGGGAGATCCCAGAGTGTAAACAGTGATATTTCACAGGGAGATCACAGTGTGTAACCAGTGAGACAGGAACAGGGAGATCCCAGAGTGTAACCAGTGAGAGAGGAACAGGGAGATCCCAGAGTGTAACCAGTGATATTTCACAGGGAGATCCCAGAGTGTAAACAGTGATATTTCACAGGGAGATCCCAGAGTGTAACCAGTGTGACAGGAACAGGGAGATCCCAGAGTATAACCAGTGAGACAGGAACAGGGAGATCCCAGAGTGTAACCAGTGAGACAGGAACAGGGAGATCCCAGAGTGTAACCAGTGCGACAGGAACAGGGATATCCCAGAGTGTAACCAGTGCGACAGGAACAGGGCAATCCCTGAGTGCAACCAGTGGGACAGGAACAGGGAGATCCTAGAGTGTAACCAATGAGACAGGAACAGGGAGATCCCTGAGTGTAAACAGTGGGACAGGAACAGGGCGATCCCAGAGTGTAACCAGTGAGACAGGAACAGAAAGATCCCAGAGTGTAAACAGTGGGACAGGAACAGGGCGATCCCAGAGTGTAAACAGTGGGACAGGAAAAGGGCGATCCCTCAGTGTAAACAGTGGGGCAGGAAAAGGGCGATCCCTCAGTGTAAACAGTGGGACAGGAACAGGGCGACCCCAGAGTGTAACCATTGAGACAGGAACAGGGAGATCCCAGAGTGTAACCAGTGAGACAGGAACAGGGCCATCCCGGAGTGTAACCAGTGTGAAAGGAACAGGGCGATCCCAGAGTGTAACCAGTGAGACAGGAACAGGGAGATCCCAGAGTGTAACCAGTGAGACTGGAACAGGGAGATACCAGAGTGTAACCAATGATATTTGACAGGGAGATCCCAGAGTGTAAACAGTGATATTTCAGAGGGAGATCCAAGAGTGTAACCAGTGGGACAGGAACAGGGAGATCCCAGAGTGTAACCAGTGGGACAGGAACTGGGAGATCACTGAGTGTAACCAGTGATATTTCACAGGGAGATCCCAGAGTGTAACCAGTGAGACAGGAACAGTGAGATCCGAGAGTGTAACCAGTGAGAGAGGAACAGGGTGATCCCAGAGTGTAAACAGTGATATTTCACAGGGAGATCCCAGAGTGTAACCAGTGAGACAGGAACAGGGAGATCCCAGAGTGTAACCAGTGAGACAGGAACAGGGAGATCCCAGAGTGTAACCAATGATATTTCACAGGGAGATCCCAGAATGTAACCAGTGGGACAGGAACAGGGCGATCCCTGAGTGTAACCAATGAGACAGGAACAGGGTGATCCCCGAGTGTAACCAGAGGGACAGGAACAGGGAGATCCCAGCGTGTAACCAGTGAGGCAGGAACAGGGAGATCCCAGAGTGTAACCAATGATATTTCACAGGGAGATCCCAGAATGTAACCAGTGAGACAGGAAAAGGGAGATCCCAGAGTGTAACCAGTGAGACAGGAACAGGGAGATCCCAGAGTGTAACCAATGAGACAGGAACAGGGAGATCCCAGAGTGTAACCAGTGAGCCAGGAACAGGGAGATCCCCGAGTGTAACCAGTGATATTTCACAGGCAGATCCCAGAGTGTAACTAGTGGGACAGGAACAGGGCGATCCCTGAGTGTAACCAATGAGACAGGAACAGGGTGATCCCCGAGTGTAACCAGTGGGACAGGAACAGGGAGATCCCAGCGTGTAACCAGTGAGACAAGAACAGGGCGATCCCAGAGTGTAACCAGTTAGACAGGAACAGGGCTGTTCCAGAGTGTAATCAATGAGAAAGGAACAAGGAGATCCCTGAGTGTAACCAGTGAGACAGGAACAGGGAGATCCCAGAGTGTAACCAGTGAGACAGGAACAGGGAGATCCCAGAGTGTAACCAGTGAGATAGGAACAGGGAGATCCCAGAGTGTAACCAGTGAGACAGGAACAGGGAGTTCCCAGAGTGTAACCAGTGAGACAGGAACAGGGAGATCCCAGAGTGTAACCAGTGAGACAGGAACAGGGAGTTCCCAGAGTGTAACCAGTGAGACTGGAACAAGGAGATCCCAGAGTGTAACCAGTGATATTTGAAAGGGAGATCCCAGAGTGTAAACAGTGATATTTCACAGGGAGATCACAGTGTGTAACCAGTGAGACAGGAACAGGGAGATCCCAGAGTGTAACCAGTGAGACAGGAACAGGGAGATCCCAGAGTGTAACCAGTGATATTTCACAGGGAGATCCCAGAGTGTAAACAGTGATATTTCACAGGGAGATCCCAGAGTGTAACCAGTGTGACAGGAACAGGGAGATCCCAGAGTATAACCAGTGAGACAGGAACAGGGAGATCCCAGAGTGTAACCAGTGAGACAGGAACAGGGCGGTTCCAGAGTGTAACCAGTGAGAAAGGAACAGGGAGATCCCTGAGTGTAACCAGTGGGACAGGAACAGGGAGATCACTGAGTGTAACCAGTGGGACAGGAACAGGGAGATCACTGAGTTTAACCAGTGGGACAGGAACAGGGCGATCCCAGTGTGTAACCACTGAGACAGGAACAGAAAGATCCCAGAGTGCAACCAGTGAGACAGGAACAGGGCGATCCCTGAGTGTAAACAGTGGGACAGGAACAGGGCGACCCAAGAGTGTAACCAGTGAGACAGGAACAGGGAGATCCCAGAGTGTAACCAGTGATATTTCACATGGAGATCCCAGAGTGTAACAAGTGAGACAGGAACAGGGAGATCTCAGAATGTAACCAGTGAGACAGGAACAGGGAGATCCCAGAGTGTAACCAATGAGACAGGAACAGGGAGATCCCAGAGTGTAACCAGTGAGCCAGGAACAGGGAGATCCCCGAGTGTAACCAGTGATATTTCACAGGCAGATCCCAGAGTGTAACTAGTGGGACAGGAACAGGGCGATCCCTGAGTGTAACCAATGAGACAGGAACAGGGTGATCCCCGAGTGTAACCAGTGGGACAGGAACAGGGAGATCCCAGCGTGTAACCAGTGAGACAAGAACAGGGCGATCCCAGAGTGTAACCAGTTAGACAGGAACAGGTCTGTTCCAGAGTGTAATCAGTGAGAAAGGAACAAGGAGATCCCTGAGTGTAACCTGTGAGACAGGAACAGGGAGATCCCAGAGTGTAACCAGTGAGACAGGAACAGGGAGTTCCCAGAGTGTAACCAGTGAGACTGGAACAGGGAGATCCCAGAGTGTAACCAGTGATATTTGAAAGGGAGATCCCAGAGTGTAAACAGTGATATTTCACAGGGAGATCACAGTGTGTAACCAGTGAGACAGGAACAGGGAGATCCCAGAGTGTAACCAGTGAGACAGGAACAGGGAGATCCCAGAGTGTAACCAGTGATATTTCACAGGGAGATCCCAGAGTGTAAACAGTGATATTTCACAGGGAGATCACAGTGTGTAACCAGTGAGACAGGAACAGGGAGATCCCAGAGTGTAACCAGTGAGACAGGAACAGGGAGATCCCAGAGTGTAACCAGTGATATTTCACAGGGAGATCCCAGAGTGTAACCAGTGTGACAGGAACAGGGAGATCCCAGAGTATAACCAGTGAGACAGGAACAGGGAGATCCCAGAGTGTAACCAGTGAGACAGGAACAGGGCGGTTCCAGAGTGTAACCAGTGAGAAAGGAACAGGGAGATCCCTGAGTGTAACCAGTGGGACAGGAACAGGGAGATCACTGAGTGTAACCAGTGGGACAGGAACAGGGAGATCACTGAGTTTAACCAGTGGGACAGGAACAGGGCGATCCCAGAGTGTAACCACTGAGACAGGAACAGAAAGATCCCAGAGTGCAACCAGTGAGACAGGAACAGGGCGATCCCTGAGTGTAAACAGTGGGACAGGAACAGGCCGACCCAAGAGTGTAACCAGTGAGACAGGAACAGGGAGATCCCAGAGTGTAACCAGTGATATTTCACATGGAGATCCCAGAGTGTAACAAGTGAGACAGGAACAGGGAGATCTCAGAATGTAACCAGTGAGACAGGAACAGGGAGATCCCAGAGTGTAACCAGTGAGACAGAAACAGGGAGAACCCTGAGTGTAACCAGTGAGACAGGAACAGGGAGATCACAGAGTATAACCAGTGAGACAGGAACAGGGAGATCCCAGTGTGTAACCAGTGAGACAGGAACAGGGAGATCCCAGAGTATAACCAGTGAGACAGGAACAGGGAGATCCCAGAGTGTAACCAGTGAGACAGGAACAGGGAGATCCCAGAGTGTAACCAGTGAGACAGGAACAGGGAGATCCCAGAGTGTAACCAGTGAGACAGGAACAGGGCGGTTCCAGAGTGTAACCAGTGAGAAAGGAACAGGGAGATCCCTGAGTGTAACCAGTGGGACAGGAACAGGGAGATCACTGAGTGTAACCAGTGGGACAGGAACAGGGAGATCACTGAGTTTAACCAGTGAGACAGGAACAGGGAGATCCCTGAGTGTAACCAGTGAGACAGGAACAGGGAGATCCCAGAGTGTAACCGGTGAGACAGGAACAGGGAGATCCCAGAGTGTAACCAGTGAGAGAGGAACAGGGAGAACCCTGAGTGTAACCAGTGGGACAGGAACAGGGAGATCCCTGAGTACACCCAGTGGGACAGGAACAGGGAGATCCCAGAGTGTAACCAATGAGACAGGAACAGGGAGATCCCTGAGTGTAAACAGTGGGACAGGAACAGGGCGATCCCAGAGTGTAACCACTGAGACAGGAACAGAAAGATCCCAGAGTGCAACCAGTGAGACAGGAACAGGGCAATCCCTGAGTGTAAACAGTGGGACAGGAACAGGGCGACCCAAGAGTGTAACCAGTGAGACAGGAACAGGGAGATCCCAGAGTGTAACCAGTGTTATTTCACATGGAGATCCCAGAGTGTAACAAGTGAGACAGGAACAGGGAGATCTCAGAATGTAACCAGTGAGACAGGTACAGGGAGATCCCAGAGTGTAACCAGTGAGACAGAAACAGGGAGAACCCTGAGTGTAACCAGTGAGACAGGAACAGGGAGATCCCAGAGTATAACCAGTGAGACAGGAACAGGGAGATCCCAGTGTGTAACCAGTGAGACAGGAACAGGGAGATCCCAGAGTGTAACCAGTGAGACAGGAACAGGGAGATCCCAGAGTGTAACCAGTGAGACAGGTACAGGGCGGTTCCAGAGTGTAACCAGTGAGACAGGAACAGGGAGATCCCAGAGTGTAACCAGTGATATTTCACCGGGAGATACCAGAGTGTAAACACTGATATTTCACAGGGAGATCCCAGAGTGTAACCAGTGAGACAGGAACAGGGAGATCCCAGAGTGTAACCAGTGAGACTTGAACAGGGAGATCCCAGAGTGTAACCAGTGATATTTGACAGGGAGATCCCAGAGTGTAAACAGTGATATTTCACAGGGAGATCCCAGAGTGTAACCAGTGGGACAGGAACAGGGAGATCCCAGAGTGTAACCAGTGGGACAGGAACAGGGAGATCACTGAGTGTAACCAATGAGACAGGAACAGGGAGATCCCTGAGTGTAAGCAGTGAGACAGGAACAGGGAGCTCCCAGAATGTAACCAGTGAGACAGGAACAGGGAGATCCCAGAGTGCAACCAGTGAGAGAGGAACAGGGAGAACCCTGAGTGTAACCAGTGAGACCGGAACAGGGAGAACCCTGAGTGTAACCAGTGGGACAGGAACAGGGCGATCCCTGAGTGCAACCAGTGGGACAGGAACAGGGAGATCCCAGAGTGAAACCAGTGAAACAGGAACAGGGAGATCGTCGAGTGTAACCAGTGGGAAAGGAACAGGGCGATCCCAGAGTGTAACCAGTGGGACAGGAACAGGGCGATCCCAGAGTGTAACCAGTGGGAGAGGAACAGGGCGATCCCAGAGTGTAACCAATGAGACAGGAACAGGGAGATCCCTGACTGTATCCAGAGAGACAGGAACAGGGAGATCCCTGAGTGTAACCAGTGAGACAGGAACAGGGATATCCCAGAGTGTAACCAGTGAGACAGGAACAGGGAGATCGTCGAGTGTAACCAGTGGGAAAGGAACAGGGCGATCCCAGAGTGTAACCAGTGGAACAGGAACAGAGAGATCCCAGAGTGTAACCAGTGAGACATTAACAGGGACATCCCCGAGTGTAACCAGTGATATTTCACAGGGAGATCCCAGAGTGTAACCAGTGGGACAGGAGCAGGGCGATCCCAGGGTGTTACCAGTGAGACAGGAACAGGGATATCCCAGAGTGTAACGAGTGAGACAGGAACAGGGAGAACCCTGAGTGTAACCAGTGGGACAGGAACAGGGAGATCCCTGAGTGCAACCAGTGGGACAGGAACAGGGAGATCCCAGAGTGTAACCAATGAGACAGGAAAAGGGAGATCCCTGAGTGTAAACAGTGGGACAGGAACAGGGCAATCCCAGAGTGTAACAACTGAGACAGGTACAGAAAGATCCCAGAGTGCAACCAGTGTGACAGGAACAGGGCGATCCCTGAGCGTAAACAGTGGGACAGGAACAGGGTGATCCCTGAGTGTAAACAGTGGGACAGGAACAGGGCGACCCGAGAATGTAACCAGCGAGACAGGAACAGGGAGATCCCAGAGTGTAACCAGTGAGACAGGAACAGGGCGATCCCAGAGTGTAACCAGTGAGAAAGGAAAAGGGCGATCCCAGAGTGTAACCAGTGAGACAGGAACAGGGAGATCCCAGAGTGTAACCAGTGATATTTCACCGGGAGATCCCAGAGTGTAAACACTGATATTTCACAGGGAGATCCTAGAGTGTAACCAGTGAGACAGGAACAGGGAGATCCCAGAGTGTAACCAGTGAGACTGGAACAGGGCGATCCCAGAGTGTAACCAGTGAGACAGGAACAGGGCGATCCCAGAGTGTAACCAGTGTGACAGGAACAGGGAGGTCCCAGAGTGTAACCAGTGATATTTGACAGGGAGATCCCAGAGTGTAAACAGTGATATTTCACAGGGAGGTCCCAGAGTGTAACCAGTGGGACAGGAACAGGGAGATCCCAGAGTGTAACCAGTGGGACAGGAACAGGGAGAACACTGAGTGTATCCAGTGAGACAGGAACAGGGAGATCCCTGAGTGTAACCAGTGAGACAGGAACAGGGAGATCCCAGAATGTAACCAGTGAGACAGGAACAGGGAGATCCCAGAGTGTAACCAGTGAGACAGGAACAGGGAGAACCCTGAGTGTAACCAGTGAGACAGGAACAGGGAGAACCCTGAGTGTAACCAGTGGGACAGGAACAGGGCGATCCCTGAGTGCAACCAGTGGGACAGGAACAGGGCGATCCCTGAGGGTAAACAGTGGGACAGGAACAGGGCGATCCCTGAGTGTAAACAGTGGGACAGGAACAGGACGACCCGAGAGTGTAACCAGCGAGACAGTGACAGGGAGATCCCTGAGTGCAACCAGTGGGACAGGAACAGGGAGATCCCAGAGTGTAACCAATGAGACAGGAAAAGGGAGATCCCTGAGTGTAACCAGTGAGACAGGAACAGGGAGATCCCTGAGTGTAACCAGTGAGACAGTGACAGGGAGATCCCTGAGTGCAACCAGTGGGACAGGAACAGGGAGATCCCAGAGTGTAACCAATGAGACAGGAAAAGGGAGATCCCTGAGTGTAAACAGTGGGACAGGAACAGGGCAATCCCAGAGTGTAACCACTGAGACAGGTACAGAAAGATCCCAGAGTGCAACCAGTGAGACAGGAACAGGGCGATCCCTGAGTGTAAACAGTGGGACAGGAACAGGGTGATCCCTGAGTGTAAACAGTGGGACAGGAACAGGGCGACCCGAGAATGTAACCAGCGAGACAGGAACAGGGAGATCCCAGAGTGTAACCAGTGAGACAGGAACAGGGCGATCCCAGAGTGTAACCAGTGATATTTCACCGGGAGATCCCAGAGTGTAAACACTGATATTTCACAGGGAGATCCTAGAGTGTAACCAGTGAGACAGGAACAGGGAGATCCCAGAGTGTAACCAGTGAGACTGGAACAGCGAGATCCCAGAGTGTAACCAGTGATATTTGACAGGGAGATCCCAGAGTGTAAACAGTGATATTTCACAGGGAGATCCCAGAGTGTAACCAGTGGGACAGGAACAGGGAGATCCCAGAGTGTAACCAGTGGGACAGGAACAGGGAGAACACTGAGTGTAACCAGTGAGACAGGAACAGGGAGATCCCTGAGTGTAACCAGTGAGACAGGAGCAGGGAGATCCCAGAATGTAACCAGTGAGACAGGAACAGGGAGATCCCAGAGTGTAACCAGTGAGACAGGAACAGGGAGAACCCTGAGTGTAACCAGTGAGACAGGAACAGGGAGAACCCTGAGTGTAACCAGTGGGACAGGAACAGGGCGATCCCTGAGTGCAACCAGTGGGACAGGAACAGGGCGATCCCTGAGGGTAAACAGTGGGACAAGAACAGGGCGATCCCTGAGTGTAAACAGTGGGACAGGAACAGGGCGACCCGAGAGTGTAACCAGCGAGACAGGAACAGGGAGATCCCAGAGTATAACCAGTGAGACAGGAACAGGGCGATCCCAGAGTGTAACCAGTGAGAAAGGAAAAGGGTGATCCCAGAGTGTAACCAGTGAGACAGGAACAGGGAGATCCCAGAGTGTAACCAGTGATATTTCACCGGGAGATCCCAGAGTGTAAACACTGATATTTCTCAGGGAGATCCTAGAGTGTAACCAGTGAGACAGGAACAGGGAGATCCCAGAGTGTAACCAGTGAGACTGGAACACGGAGATCCCAGAGTGTAACCAGTGATATTTGACAGGGAAATCCCAGAGTGTAAACAGTGATATTTCACAGGGAGATCCCAGAGTGTAACCAGTGGGACAGGAACAGGGAGATCCCAGAGTGTAACCAGTGGGACAGGAACAGGGAGAACACTGAGTGTAAACAGTGAGACAGGAACAGGGAGATCCCTGAGTGTAACCAGTGAGACAGGAACAGGGAGATCCCAGAATGTAACCAGTGAGACAGGAACAGGGAGATCCCAGAATGTAACCAGTGAGACAGGAACAGGGAGAACCCTGAGTGTAACCAGTGAGACAGGAACAGGGAGAACCCTGAGTGTAACCAGTGGGACAGGAACAGGGCGATCCCTGAGTGCAACCAGTGGGACAGGAACAGGGAGATCCCTGAGTGCAACCAGTGGGACAGGAACAGGGAGATCCCAGAGTGTAACCAATGAGACAGGAACAGGGAGATCCCAGAGTGTAAACAGTGGGACAGGAACAGGGCGATCCCAGAGTGCAACCAGTGAGACAGGAATAGGGAGATCCCAGAGTGTAACCAATGCGACAGGAACAGGGAGATCCCTGAATGTAAACAGTGGGACAGGAACAGGGCGATCCCAGAGTGTAACCAGTGAGACAGGAACATAAAGATTCCAGAGTGTAACCAGTGAGACAGGAACAGGGCGATCCCTGAGTGTAAACAGTGGGACAGGAAAAGGGCGATCCCTCAGTGTAAACAGTGGGACAGGAAAAGGGCGATCCCTCAGTGTAAACAGTGGGACAGGAACAGGGCGACCCCAGAGTGTAACTATTGAGACAGGAACAGCGAGATCCCAGAGTGTAACCAGTGAGACAGGAACAGGGCGATCCCGGAGTGTAACCAGTGTGAAAGGAACAGGGCGATCCCAGAGTGCAACCAGTGAGACAGGAACAGGGAGATCCCAGAGTGTAACCTGTGAGACTGGAACAGGGAGATCCCAGAGTGTAACCAGTGATATTTGACAGGGAGATCCCAGAGTGTAAACAGTGATATTTCAGAGGGAGATCCCAGAGTGTAACCAGTGGGACAGGAACAGGGAGATCCCAGAGTGTAACCAGTGGGACAGGAACTGGGAGATCACTGAGTGTAACCAGTGATATTTCACAGGGAGATACCAGAGTTTAACCAGTGAGACAGGAACATTGAGATCCCAGAGTGTAACCAGTGAGAGAGGAACAGGGTGATCCCAGAGTGTAAACAGTGATATTTCACAGGGAGATCCCAGAGTGTAACCAGTGAGACAGGAACAGGGAGATCCCAGAGTGTAACCAGTGAGACAGGAACAGGGAGATCCCAGAGTGTAACCAATGATATTTCACAGGGAGATCCCAGAATGTAATCAGTGAGACAGGAAAAGGGAGATCCCAGAGTGTAACCAGTGAGACAGGAACAGGGAGATCCCAGAGTGTAACCAATGAGACAGGAACAGGGAGATCCCAGAGTGTAACCAGTGAGCCAGGAACAGGGAGATCCCCGAGTGTAACCAGTGATATTTCACAGGCAGATCCAGGAGTGTAACCAGAGGGACAGGAACAGGGCGATCCCTGAGTGTAACCAGTGAGACAGGAACAGGGTGATCCCCGAGTGTAACCAGTGGGACAGGAACAGGGAGATCCCAGCGTGTAACCAGTGAGACAAGAACAGGGCGATCCCAGAGTGTAACCAGTTAGACAGGAACAGGGCGGTTCCAGAGTGTAACCTGTGAGAAAGGAACAAGGAGATCCCTGAGTGTAACCAGTGGGACAGGAACAGGGAGATCCCAGAGTGTAACCAGTGGGACAGGAACAGTGAGATCACTGAGTGTAACCAGTGAGACAGGAACAGGGAGATCCCTGAGTGTAACCAGTGAGACAGGAACAGGGAGATCCCTGAGTGTAACCAGTGAGACAGTGACAGGGAGATCCCAGAGTGTAACCAGTGAGACACGAACAGGGAGATCCCAGAGTGTAACAAGTGATATTTCACCGGGAGATCCCAGAGTGTAAACACTGATATTTCACAGGGAGATCCCAGAGTGTAACCAGTGAGACAGGAACAGGGAGATCCCAGAGTGTAACCAGTGAGACTGGAACAGGGAGATCCCAGAGTGTAACCAGTGATATTTGACAGGGAGATCCCAGAGTGTAAACAGTGATATTTCACAGGGAGATCCCAGAGTGCATCCAGTGGGACAGGAACAGTGAGATCCCAGAATGTAAGCAGTGGGACAGGAACAGGGAGATCACTGAGTGTAACCAGTGAGACAGGAACAGGGAGATCCCTGAGTGCAACCAGTGAGACAGGAACAGGGAGATCCCAGAATGTAACCAGTGAGACAGGAACAGGGAGATCCCAGTGTGTAAACATTGAGACAGGAACAGGGAGATCCCAGAGGGTAACCAGTGAGACAGGAACAGGGAGATCCCAGAGTGTCACCAGTGAGACAGGAACAGGGGGATCCCAGTGTAACCAGTGAGACAGGAACAGGGAGATCCCAGAGTGTAAACAGTGATATTTCACAGGGAGATCCCAGAGTGTAACCAGTGAGACAGGAACATGGAGATCCCAGAGTGTAACCAGTGGGACTGGAACAGGGAGATCCCAGAGTGTAACCAGTGAGACTGGAACAGGGAGATCCCAGAGTGCAACCAGTGATATTTGACAGGGAGATCCCAGAGTGTAACCAGTGGGACAGGAACAGGGAGATCCCAGAGTGTAACCAGTGGGACAGGAACAGGGAGATCACTGAGTGTAACCAGTGATATTTCACAGGGAGATCCCAGAGTGTAACCAGTGAGACAGGAACAGTGAGATCCCAGAGTGTAACCAGTGAGAGAGGAACAGGGTGATCCCAGAGTGTAAACAGTGATATTTCACAGGGAGATCCCAGAGTGTAACCAGTGAGACAGGAACTGTGAGATCCCAGAGTGTAACAAGAGAGACAGGAACAGGGAGATCCCAGAGTGCGACCAATGATATTTCACAGGGAGATCCCAGAATGTAACCAGTGAGACAGGAAAGGGGAGTTCCCAGAGTGTAACCAGTGAGACAGGAACAGGGAGATCCCAGAGTGTAACCAATGAGAGAGGAACAGGGAGATCCCAGAGTGTAACCAGTGAGCCAGGAACAGGGAGATCCCCGAGTGTAACCAGTGATATTTCACAGGCAGATCCCAGAGTGCAACCAGTGGGACAGGAACAGGGCGATCCCTGAGGTTAACCAGTGAGACAGGAACAGGGTGATCCCCGAGTGTAACCAGTGGGACAGGAACAGGGAGATCCCAGCGTGTAACCAGTGAGACAAGAACAGGGCGATCCCAGAGTGTAACCAGTGAGACAGGAACAGGGCGGTTCCAGAGTGTAACCAGTGAGAAAGGAACAAGGAGATCCCTGACTGTAACCAGAGAGACAAAAACATGGAGAGCCCAGAGTGTAACCAGTGAGACAGGAACAGGGAGATCCCAGAGTGTAACCAGTGATATTTCACAGGGAGATCCCAGAGTGTAACCAGTGAGCCAGGAACAGGGAGTTCCCCTAGTGTAACCAGTGATATTTCACAGGCAGATCCCAGAGTGTAACCAGTGGGACAGGAACAGGGCGATCCCTGAGTGTAACCAGTGAGACAGGAACAGGGTGATCCCCGAGTGTAACCAGTGGGACAGGAACAGGGAGATCCCAGCGTGTAACCAGTGAGACAAGAACAGGGCGATCCCAGAGTGTAACCAATGAGACAGGAACAGGGCGGTTCCAGAGTGTAACCAGTGAGAAAGGAACAAGGAGATCCCTGAGTGTAACCAGTGAGACAAAAACAGGGAGAGCCCAGAGTGTAACCAGTGAGACAGGAACAGGGAGATCCCAGAGTGTAACCAGTGAGACAGGAACAGGGAGATCCCAGAGTGTAACCAGTGAGACAGGAACAGGGAGATCCCAGAGTGTAACCAGTAAGACAGGAACAGGGAGATCCCAGAGTGTAACCAGTGAGACAGGAACAGGGAGATCTCAGAGTGTAACCAGTGATATTTCACAGGGATATCCCAGAGTGTAATCAGTGAGACAGGAACAGGGAGATCCCAGAGTGTAAACAGTGATATTTTATATGGAGATCCCAGAGTGTAACCAGTGAGACAGGAACAGGGAGATCCCAGAGTGTAACCAGTGAGACAGGAACAGGGAGATCCCAGAGTGTAAACAGTGATATTTTACATGGAGATCCCAGAGTGTAACCAGTGAGACAGGAACAGGGAGATACCAGAGTGTAACCAATGATATTTCACAGGGAGATCCAAGAGTGTAACCAGTGAGACAGGAACAGGGAGATCCCAGAGTGTAACCAGTGAGACAGGAACAGGGAGATCCCAGAATGTAACCAGTGAGACAAAAACAGGGAGATCGCAGAGTGTAACCAGTGAGACAGGAACAGGGAGATCCCAGAGTGTAACCAGTGAGACAGGAACAGGGAGATCCCAGAGTGTAACCAGTGATATTTCACAGGGAGATCCCAGAGTGTAACCAGTGAGACAGGAACAGGGAGATCCCAGAGTGTAAGCAGTGAGACAAAAACAGGGAGAGCCCAGAGTGTAACCAGTGAGACAGGAAAAGGGATATCCCAGAGCGTAACCAGTGAGACAGGAACAGGGAGATGTCAGAGTGTAACCAGTGAGACAGGAACAGGGAGATCCCCGAGTGTAACCAGTGAGACAGGAACAGGGTGATCCCCGAGTGTAACCAGTGGGACAGGAACAGGGAGATCCCAGCGTGTAACCAGTGAGACAAGAACAGGGCAATCCCAGAGTGTAACCAGTGAGACAGGAACAGGGCGATCCCTGAGGGTAAACAGTGGGACAGGAACAGGGCGATCCCTGAGTGTAAACAGTGGGAGAGGAACAGTGCGACCCGAGAGTGTAACCAGTGAGACAGGAACAGGGTGATCCCCGAGTGTAACCAGTGGGACAGGAACAGGGAGATCCCAGCGTGTAACCAGTGAGACAAGAACAGGGCGATCCCAGAGTGTAACCAGTGATATTTCACAGGGAGATCCCAGAGTGTAACCAGTGAGACAGGAACAGGGAGATCCCAGAGTGTAACCAGTGAGACAAAAACTGGGAGAGCCCAGAGTGTAGACAATGATATTTCACAGGGAGATCCCAGAGTATAAACTGTGAGACAGGAACAGGGAGATCCCAGAGTGTAAGTAGTGAGACAGGAACAGGAAGATCCCAGAGTATAACCACTGAGACAGGAGCAGGGAGATCCCAGAGTGTAACCAGTGAGACAGGAACAGGGAGATCCCAGAGTGTAACCAGTGAGACAGGAACAGGGAGATCCCAGAGTGTAACCAGTGATATTTCACAGGGAGATCCCAGAGTGTAAACAGTGATATTTTGCAGGGAGATCCCAGAGTGTAACCAGTGAGACAGGAACAGGGAGCTCCCAGAGTGTAACCAATGATATTTCACAGGGAGATCCAAGAGTGAAACCAGTGAGACAAAAACAGGGAGATCCCAGAGTGTAACCAGTGAGACAGGAACAGGGAGATCCCAGAGTGTAACCAGTGAGACAAAAAGAGGGAGATCCCAGAGTGTAACCAGTGAG
The DNA here is from genome assembly GCF_030144855.1 of Hypanus sabinus. Lineage (NCBI taxonomy): Eukaryota > Metazoa > Chordata > Chondrichthyes > Myliobatiformes > Dasyatidae > Hypanus > Hypanus sabinus. The sequence goes on from NW_026781830.1 coordinate 24,296, forward strand.
ACAGGAACAGGGTGATCCCAGAGTGTAACCAGTGAGACAGGAACAGGGAGATCCTAGAGTGTAACCAATGAGACAGGAACAGGGAGATCCCAGAGTGTAACCAGTGAGACAGGAACAGGGCGATCCCTGAGTGTAACCAGAGGGACAGGAACAGGGAGATCACAGAGTGTAACCAATGAGACAGTAACAGTGAGATCCCTGAGTGTAAACAGTGGGACAGGAACAGGACGATCCCAGAGTGTAACCAGTGAGACAGGAACAGGGAGATCGCAGAGTGTAACCAGTGAGACAGGAACAGGGAGATCTCCGAGTGTAACCAGTGGGACAGGAATAGGGAGATCGCAGAGTGTAACCAGTGAGACAGGAACAGGGCGAACCCAGAGTGTAACCAGTGAGACAGGAACAGGGAGATCCCAGAGTGTAACCAGTGAGACAGGAACAGGGAGATCCCAGAGTGTAACCAGTGAGACAGGAACAGGGAGATCCCAGAGTGTAACCAGTGATATTTCACAGGGAGATCCCAGAGTGTAACCAGTGATATTTCACAGGGATATCCCAGAGTGTAACCAGTGAGACAGGAACAGGGAGATCCCAGAGTGTAAACAGTGATATTTTATATGGAGATCCCAGAGTGTAACCAGTGAGAGAGGAACAGGGAGATCCCAGAGTGTAACCAGTGAGACAGGAACAGGGAGATCCCAGATTGTAACCAATGATATTTCACAGGGAGATCCAAGTGTGTAACTAGTGAGACAGGAACAGGGAGATCCCAGAGTGTAACCAGTGAGACAGGGACAGGGAGATCCCAGATTGTAACCAGTGAGACAAAAACAGGGAGATTCCAGAGTGTAACCAGTGAGACAGTAACAGGGAGATCCCAGAGTGTAACCAGTGAGACAGGAACAGGGAGATCCTAGAGTGTAACCAGTGATATTTCACAGGGAGATCCCAGAGTGTAAACAGTGATATTTCACAGGGAGATCCCAGAGTGTAAACAGTGAGACAGGAACAGGGAGATCCCAGAGTATAAACAGTGAGACAGGAACAGGGAGATCCCAGAGTGTAACCAGTGAGACAGGAACAGGGAGATCCCAGAGTGTAACCAGTGAGACAGGAACAGGGAGATCCCAGAGTGTAACCAGTGAGACAGGAACAGGGAGATCCCAGAGTGTAACCAGTGATATTTCACAGGGAGATCCCAGAGTGTAAACAGTGAGACAGGATCCGGGATATCCCAGAGTGTAACCAGTGAGACAGGAACAGGGAGATCCCAGAGTGTAAACAGTGATATTTTACAGGGAGATCCCAGAGTGTAACCAGTGAGACAGGAACAGGGAGCTCCCAGAGTGTAACCAATGATATTTCACAGGGAGATCCAAGAGTGTAAACAGTGATATTTCACAGGGAGATCCCAGAGTGTAACCAGTGAGACAGGAACAGGGAGATCCCTGAGTGTAACCAGTGAGATCCCAGAGTGTAACCAGTGAGACAGGAACAGGGAGATCCCAGATTGTAACCAGTGAGACAGGAACAGGGAAATCCCAGAGTGTAAACAGTGATATTTCACAGGGAGATCCCAGAGTGTAAGTAGTGAGACAGGAACAGGGAGATCCCAGAGTATAACCAGTGAGACAGGAGCAGGGAGATCCCAGAGTGTAACCAGTGAGACAGGAACAGGGAGATCCCAGAGTGTAACCAGTGAGACAGGAACAGGGAGATCCCAGAGTGTAACCAATGATATTTCACAGGGAGATCCCAGAGTGTAAACAGTGATATTTTGCAGGGAGATCCCAGACTGTAACCAGTGAGACAGGAACAGGGAGCTCCCAGAGTGTAACCAATGATATTTCACAGGGAGATCCAAGAGTGAAACCAATGAGACAGAAACAGGGAGATCCCAGAGTGCAACCAGTGAGACAGGAACAGGGAGATCCCAGAGTGTAACCAGTGAGACAAAAAGAGGGAGATCCCAGAGTGTAACCAGTGAGACAGGAACAGGGTGATCCCAGAGTGTAACCAGTGAGACAGGAACAAGGAGATCCTGGAGTGTAACCAATGAGACAGGATCAGGGAGATCACAGAGTGTAACCAGTGAGACAGGAACAGGGCGATCCCTGAGTGTAACCAGTGGGACAGGAACAGGGAGATCACAGAGTGTAACCAATGAGACAGTAACAGTGAGATCCCTGAGTGTAAACAGTGGGACAGGAACAGGACGATCCCAGTGTGTAACCAGTGAGACAGTAACAGGGAGATCGCAGAGTGTAACCAGTGAGACAGGAACAGGGAGATCCCCGAGTGTAACCAATGGGACAGGAATAGGGAGATCGCAGAGTGTAACCAGTGAGACAGGAACAGGGCGAACCCAGAGTGTAACCAGTGAGACAGGAACAGGGAGATCCCAGAGTGTAACCAGTGAGACAGGAACAGGGAGATCCCAGAGTGTAACCAGTGAGACAGGAACAGGGAGATCCCAGAGTGTAACCAGTGATATTTCACAGGGAGATCCCAGAGTGCAACCAGTGATATTTCACAGGGATATCCCAGAGTGTAACCAGTGAGACAGGAACAGGGAGATCCCAGAGTGTAAACAGTGATATTTAGTATGGAGATCCCAGAGTGTAACCAGTGAGACAGCAACAGGGAGATCACAGAGTGTAACCAGTGAGACAGGAACAGGGAGATCCCAGATTGTAACCAATGATATTTCACAGGGAGATCCAAGTGTGTAACTAGTGAGACAGGAACAGGGAGATCCCAGAGTGTAACCAGTGAGACAGGAACAGGGAGATCCCAGATTGTAACCAGTGAGACAAAAACAGGGAGATCCCAGAGTGTAACCAGTGAGACAGTAACAGGGAGATCCCAGAGTGTAACCAGTGATATTTCACAGGGAGATCCCAGAGTGTAACCAGTGATATTTCACAGGGATATCCCAGAGTGTAACCAGTGAGACAGGAACAGGGAGATCCCAGAGTGTAAACAGTGATATTTTATATGGAGATCCCAGAGTGTAACCAGTGAGAGAGGAACAGGGAGATCCCAGAGTGTAACCAGTGAGACAGGAACAGGGAGATCCCAGATTGTAACCAATGATATTTCACAGGGAGATCCAAGTGTGTAACTAGTGAGACAGGAACAGGGAGATCCCAGAGTGTAACCAGTGAGACAGGGACAGGGAGATCCCAGATTGTAACCAGTGAGACAAAAACAGGGAGATTCCAGAGTGTAACCAGTGAGACAGTAACAGGGAGATCCCAGAGTGTAACCAGTGAGACAGGAACAGGGAGATCCTAGAGTGTAACCAGTGATATTTCACAGGGAGATCCCAGAGTGTAAACAGTGATATTTCACAGGGAGATCCCAGAGTGTAAACAGTGAGACAGGAACAGGGAGATCCCAGAGTATAAACAGTGAGACAGGAACAGGGAGATCCCAGAGTGTAACCAGTGAGACAGGAACAGGGAGATCCCAGAGTGTAACCAGTGAGACAGGAACAGGGAGATCCCAGAGTGTAACCAGTGAGACAGGAACAGGGAGATCCCAGAGTGTAACCAGTGATATTTCACAGGGAGATCCCAGAGTGTAAACAGTGAGACAGGATCCGGGATATCCCAGAGTGTAACCAGTGAGACAGGAACAGGGAGATCCCAGAGTGTAAACAGTGATATTTTACAGGGAGATCCCAGAGTGTAACCAGTGAGACAGGAACAGGGAGCTCCCAGAGTGTAACCAATGATATTTCACAGGGAGATCCAAGAGTGTAAACAGTGATATTTCACAGGGAGATCCCAGAGTGTAACCAGTGAGACAGGAACAGGGAGATCCCTGAGTGTAACCAGTGAGATCCCAGAGTGTAACCAGTGAGACAGGAACAGGGAGATCCCAGATTGTAACCAGTGAGACAGGAACAGGGAAATCCCAGAGTGTAAACAGTGATATTTCACAGGGAGATCCCAGAGTGTAAGTAGTGAGACAGGAACAGGGAGATCCCAGAGTATAACCAGTGAGACAGGAGCAGGGAGATCCCAGAGTGTAACCAGTGAGACAGGAACAGGGAGATCCCAGAGTGTAACCAGTGAGACAGGAACAGGGAGATCCCAGAGTGTAACCAATGATATTTCACAGGGAGATCCCAGAGTGTAAACAGTGATATTTTGCAGGGAGATCCCAGACTGTAACCAGTGAGACAGGAACAGGGAGCTCCCAGAGTGTAACCAATGATATTTCACAGGGAGATCCAAGAGTGAAACCAATGAGACAGAAACAGGGAGATCCCAGAGTGCAACCAGTGAGACAGGAACAGGGAGATCCCAGAGTGTAACCAGTGAGACAAAAAGAGGGAGATCCCAGAGTGTAACCAGTGAGACAGGAACAGGGTGATCCCAGAGTGTAACCAGTGAGACAGGAACAAGGAGATCCTGGAGTGTAACCAATGAGACAGGATCAGGGAGATCACAGAGTGTAACCAGTGAGACAGGAACAGGGCGATCCCTGAGTGTAACCAGTGGGACAGGAACAGGGAGATCACAGAGTGTAACCAATGAGACAGTAACAGTGAGATCCCTGAGTGTAAACAGTGGGACAGGAACAGGACGATCCCAGAGTGTAACCAGTGAGACAGTAACAGGGAGATCGCAGAGTGTAACCAGTGAGACAGGAACAGGGAGATCCCCGAGTGTAACCAATGGGACAGGAATAGGGAGATCGCAGAGTGTAACCAGTGAGACAGGAACAGGGCAAACCCAGAGTGTAACCAGTGAGACAGGAACAGGGAGATCCCAGAGTGTAACCAGTGAGACAGGAACAGGGAGATCCCAGAGTGTAACCAGTGAGACAGGAACAGGGAGATCCCAGAGTGTAACCAGTGATATTTCACAGGGAGATCCCAGAGTGCAACCAGTGATATTTCACAGGGATATCCCAGAGTGTAACCAGTGAGACAGGAACAGGGAGATCCCAGAGTGTAAACAGTGATATTTAGTATGGAGATCCCAGAGTGTAACCAGTGAGACAGCAACAGGGAGATCACAGAGTGTAACCAGTGAGACAGGAACAGGGAGATCCCAGATTGTAACCAATGATATTTCACAGGGAGATCCAAGTGTGTAACTAGTGAGACAGGAACAGGGAGATCCCAGAGTGTAACCAGTGAGACAGGAACAGGGAGATCCCAGATTGTAACCAGTGAGACAAAAACAGGGAGATCCCAGAGTGTAACCAGTGAGACAGTAACAGGGAGATCCCAGAGTGTAACCAGTGAGACAGGAACAGGGAGATCCTAGAGTGTAACCAGTGATATTTCACAGGAAGATCCCAGAGTGTAAACAGTGATATTTCACAGGGAGATCCCAGAGTGTAAACAGTGAGACAGGAACAGGGAGATCCCAGAGTATAAACAGTGAGACAGGAACCGGGAGATCCTAGAGTGTAACCAGTGAGACAGGAACAGGGAGATCCCAGAGTGTAACCAGTGAGACAGGAACAGGGAGATCCCAGAGTGTAACCAGTGAGACAGGAACAGGGAGATCCCAGAGTGTAACCAGTGATATTTCTCAGGGAGATCCCAGAGTGTAACCAGTGAGACAGGATCAGGGATATCCCAGTGTGTAACCAGTGAGACAGGAACAGGGAGATCCCAGAGTGTAAACAGTGATATTTTACAGGGAGATCCCAGAGTGTAACCAGTGAGACAGGAACAGGGAGCTCCCAGAGTGTAACCAGTGAGATAGGAACAGGGAGATCCCAGAGTGTAACCAGTGAGAAAGGAACAGGGAGATCGCAGAGTGTAACCTGTGAGACAGGAACAGGGCGAACCCAGAGTGTAACCAGTGAGACAGGAACAGGGAGATCCCAGAGTGTAACCAGTGAGACAGGAACAGGGAGATCCCAGAGTGTAACCAGTGATATTTCACAGGGAGATCCCAGAGTGTAACCAGTGATATTTCACAGGGATATCCCAGAGTGTAACCAGTGAGACAGGAACAGGGAGATCCCAGAGTGTAAACAGTGATATTTTATATGGAGATCCCAGAGTGTAACCAGTGAGAGAGGAACAGGGAGATCCCAGAGTGTAACCAGTGAGACAGGAACAGGGAGATCCCAGATTGTAACCAATGATATTTCACAGGGAGATCCAAGTGTGTAACTAGTGAGACAGGAACAGGGAGATCCCAGAGTGTAACCAGTGAGACAGGGACAGGGAGATCCCAGATTGTAACCAGTGAGACAAAAACAGGGAGATTCCAGAGTGTAACCAGTGAGACAGTAACAGGGAGATCCCAGAGTGTAACCAGTGAGACAGGAACAGGGAGATCCTAGAGTGTAACCAGTGATATTTCACAGGGAGATCCCAGAGTGTAAACAGTGATATTTCACAGGGAGATCCCAGAGTGTAAACAGTGAGACAGGAACAGGGAGATCCCAGAGTATAAACAGTGAGACAGGAACAGGGAGATCCCAGAGTGTAACCAGTGAGACAGGAACAGGGAGATCCCAGAGTGTAACCAGTGAGACAGGAACAGGGAGATCCCAGAGTGTAACCAGTGAGACAGGAACAGGGAGATCCCAGAGTGTAACCAGTGATATTTCACAGGGAGATCCCAGAGTGTAAACAGTGAGACAGGATCCGGGATATCCCAGAGTGTAACCAGTGAGACAGGAACAGGGAGATCCCAGAGTGTAACCAGTGAGACAGGAACAGGGAGCTCCCAGAGTGTAACCAATGATATTTCACAGGGAGATCCAAGAGTGTAAACAGTGATATTTCACAGGGAGATCCCAGAGTGTAACCAGTGAGACAGGAACAGGGAGATCCCTGAGTGTAACCAGTGAGATCCCAGAGTGTAACCAGTGAGACAGGAACAGGGAGATCCCAGATTGTAACCAGTGAGACAGGAACAGGGAAATCCCAGAGTGTAAACAGTGATATTTCACAGGGAGATCCCAGAGTGTAAGTAGTGAGACAGGAACAGGGAGATCCCAGAGTATAACCAGTGAGACAGGAGCAGGGAGATCCCAGAGTGTAACCAGTGAGACAGGAACAGGGAGATCCCAGAGTGTAACCAGTGAGACAGGAACAGGGAGATCCCAGAGTGTAACCAATGATATTTCACAGGGAGATCCCAGAGTGTAAACAGTGATATTTTGCAGGGAGATCCCAGACTGTAACCAGTGAGACAGGAACAGGGAGCTCCCAGAGTGTAACCAATGATATTTCACAGGGAGATCCAAGAGTGAAACCAATGAGACAGAAACAGGGAGATCCCAGAGTGTAACCAGTGAGACAGGAACAGGGAGATCCCAGATTGTAACCAATGATATTTCACAGGGAGATCCAAGTGTGTAACTAGTGAGACAGGAACAGGGAGATCCCAGAGTGTAACCAGTGAGACAGGAACAGGGAGATCCCAGATTGTAACCAGTGAGACAAAAACAGGGAGATCCCAGAGTGTAACCAGTGAGACAAAAACAGGGAGATCCCAGAGTGTAACCAATGATATTTCACAGGGAGATCCCAGAGTGTAAACAGTGATATTTTGCAGGGAGATCCCAGACTGTAACCAGTGAGACAGGAACAGGGAGCTCCCAGAGTGTAACCAATGATATTTCACAGGGAGATCCAAGAGTGAAACCAATGAGACAGAAACAGGGAGATCCCAGAGTGTAACCAGTGAGACAGGAACAGGGAGATCCCAGATTGTAACCAATGATATTTCACAGGGAGATCCAAGTGTGTAACTAGTGAGACAGGAACAGGGAGATCCCAGAGTGTAACCAGTGAGACAGGAACAGGGAGATCCCAGATTGTAACCAGTGAGACAAAAACAGGGAGATCCCAGAGTGTAACCAGTGAGACAGTAACAGGGAGATCCCAGAGTGTAACCAGTGAGACAGGAACAGGGAGATCCTAGAGTGTAACCAGTGATATTTCACAGGAAGATCCCAGAGTGTAAACAGTGATATTTCACAGGGAGATCCCAGAGTGTAAACAGTGAGACAGGAACAGGGAGATCCCAGAGTATAAACAGTGAGACAGGAACAGGGAGATCCTAGAGTGTAACCAGTGAGACAGGAACAGGGAGATCCCAGAGTGTAACCAGTGAGACAGGAACAGGGAGATCCCAGAGTGTAACCAGTGAGACAGGAACAGGGAGATCCCAGAGTGTAACCAGTGATATTTCTCAGGGAGATCCCAGAGTGTAACCAGTGAGACAGGATCAGGGATATCCCAGTGTGTAACCAGTGAGACAGGAACAGGGAGATCCCAGAGTGTAAACAGTGATATTTTACAGGGAGATCCCAGAGTGTAACCAGTGAGACAGGAACAGGGAGCTCCCAGAGTGTAACCAGTGAGATAGGAACAGGGAGATCCCAGAGTGTAACCAGTGAGAAAGGAACAGGGAGATCGCAGAGTGTAACCAGTGAGACAGGAACAGGGCAAACCCAGAGTGTAACCAGTGAGACAGGAACAGGGAGATCCCAGAGTGTAACCAGTGAGACAGGAACAGGGAGATCCCAGAGTGTAACCAGTGAGACAGGAACAGGGAGATCCCAGAGTGTAACCAGTGATATTTCACAGGGAGATCCCAGAGTGTAACCAGTGATATTTCACAGGGATATCCCAGAGTGTAACCAGTGAGACAGGAACAGGGAGATCCCAGAGTGTAAACAGTGATATTTTATATGGAGATCCCAGAGTGTAACCAGTGAGAGAGGAACAGGGAGATCCCAGAGTGTAACCAGTGAGACAGGAACAGGGAGATCCCAGATTGTAACCAATGATATTTCACAGGGAGATCCAAGTGTGTAACTAGTGAGACAGGAACAGGGAGATCCCAGAGTGTAACCAGTGAGACAGGGACAGGGAGATCCCAGATTGTAACCAGTGAGACAAAAACAGGGAGATTCCAGAGTGTAACCAGTGAGACAGTAACAGGGAGATCCCAGACTGTAACCAGTGAGACAGGAACAGGGAGATCCTAGAGTGTAACCAGTGATATTTCACAGGGAGATCCCAGAGTGTAAACAGTGATATTTCACAGGGAGATCCCAGAGTGTAAACAGTGAGACAGGAACAGGGAGATCCCAGAGTATAAACAGTGAGACAGGAACAGGGAGATCCCAGAGTGTAACCAGTGAGACAGGAACAGGGAGATCCCAGAGTGTAACCAGTGAGACAGGAACAGGGAGATCCCAGAGTGTAACCAGTGAGACAGGAACAGGGAGATCCCAGAGTGTAACCAGTGATATTTCACAGGGAGATCCCAGAGTGTAAACAGTGAGACAGGATCCGGGATATCCCAGAGTGTAACCAGTGAGACAGGAACAGGGAGATCCCAGAGTGTAAACAGTGATATTTTACAGGGAGATCCCAGAGTGTAACCAGTGAGACAGGAACAGGGAGCTCCCAGAGTGTAACCAATGATATTTCACAGGGAGATCCAAGAGTGTAAACAGTGATATTTCACAGGGAGATCCCAGAGTGTAACCAGTGAGACAGGAACAGGGAGATCCCTGAGTGTAACCAGTGAGATCCCAGAGTGTAACCAGTGAGACAGGAACAGGGAGATCCCAGATTGTAACCAGTGAGACAGGAACAGGGAAATCCCAGAGTGTAAACAGTGATATTTCACAGGGAGATCCCAGAGTGTAAGTAGTGAGACAGGAACAGGGAGATCCCAGAGTATAACCAGTGAGACAGGAGCAGGGAGATCCCAGAGTGTAACCAGTGAGACAGGAACAGGGAGATCCCAGAGTGTAACCAGTGAGACAGGAACAGGGAGATCCCAGAGTGTAACCAATGATATTTCACAGGGAGATCCCAGAGTGTAAACAGTGATATTTTGCAGGGAGATCCCAGACTGTAACCAGTGAGACAGGAACAGGGAGCTCCCAGAGTGTAACCAATGATATTTCACAGGGAGATCCAAGAGTGAAACCAATGAGACAGAAACAGGGAGATCCCAGAGTGTAACCAGTGAGACAGGAACAGGGAGATCCCAGAGTGTAACCAGTGAGACAAAAAGAGGGAGATCCCAGAGTGTAACCAGTGAGACAGGAACAGGGTGATCCCAGAGTGTAACCAGTGAGACAGGAACAGGGAGATCCTGGAGTGTAACCAATGAGACAGGATCAGGGAGATCACAGAGTGTAACCAGTGAGACAGGAACAGGGCGATCCCTGAGTGTAACCAGTGGGACAGGAACAGGGAGATCACAGAGTGTAACCAATGAGACAGTAACAGTGAGATCCCTGAGTGTAAACAGTGGGACAGGAACAGGACGATCCCAGAGTGTAACCAGCGAGACAGTAACAGGGAGATCGCAGAGTGTAACCAGTGTGACAGGAACAGGGAGATCCCCGATTGTAACCAATGGGACAGGAATAGGGAGATCGCAGAGTGTAACCAGTGAGACAGGAACAGGGCGAACCCAGAGTGTAACCAGTGAGACAGGAACAGGGAGATCCCAGAGTGTAACCAGTGAGACAGGAACAGGGAGATCCCAGAGTGTAACCAGTGAGACAGGAACAGGGAGATCCCAGAGTGTAACCAGTGATATTTCACAGGGAGATCCCAGAGTGCAACCAGTGATATTTCACAGGGATATCCCAGAGTGTAACCAGTGAGGCAGGAACAGGGAGATCCCAGAGTGTAAACAGTGATATTTAGTATGGAGATCCCAGAGTGTAACCAGTGAGACAGCAACAGGGAGATCACAGAGTGTAACCAGTGAGACAGGAACAGGGAGATCCCAGATTGTAACCAATGATATTTCACAGGGAGATCCAAGTGTGTAACTAGTGAGACAGGAACAGGGAGATCCCAGAGTGTAACCAGTGAGACAGGAACAGGGAGATCCCAGATTGTAACCAGTGAGACAAAAACAGGGAGATCCCAGAGTGTAACCAGTGAGACAGGAACAGGGAGATCCCAGAGTGTAACCAATGATATTTCACAGGGAGATCCCAGAGTGTAAACAGTGATATTTTGCAGGGAGATCCCAGACTGTAACCAGTGAGACAGGAACAGGGAGCTCCCAGAGTGTAACCAATGATATTTCACAGGGAGATCCAAGAGTGAAACCAATGAGACAGAAACAGGGAGATCCCAGAGTGTAACCAGTGAGACAGGAACAGGGAGATCCCAGAGTGTAACCAGTGAGACAAAAAGAGGGAGATCCCAGAGTGTAACCAGTGAGACAGGAACAGGGTGATCCCAGAGTGTAACCAGTGAGACAGGAACAGGGAGATCCTGGAGTGTAACCAATGAGACAGGATCAGGGAGATCGCAGAGTGTAACCAGTGAGACAGGAACAGGGAGATCCCCGAGTGTAACCAATGGGACAGGAATAGGGAGATCGCAGAGTGTAACCAGTGAGACAGGAACAGGGCGAACCCAGAGTGTAACCAGTGAGACAGGAACAGGGAGATCCCAGAGTGTAACCAGTGAGACAGGAACAGGGAGATCCCAGAGTGTAACCAGTGAGACAGGAACAGGGAGATCCCAGAGTGTAACGAGTGATATTTCACAGGGAGATCCCAGAGTGCAACCAGTGATATTTCACAGGGATATCCCAGAGTGTAACCAGTCAGACAGGAACAGGGAGATCCCAGAGTGTAAACAGTGATATTTAGTATGGAGATCCCAGAGTGTAACCAGTGAGAGAGGAACAGGGAGATCCCAGAGTGTAACCAGTGAGACAGGAACAGGGAGATCCCAGATTGTAACCAATGATATTTCACAGGGAGATCCAAGTGTGTAACTAGTGAGACAGGAACAGGGAGATCCCAGAGTGTAACCAGTGAGACAGGAACAGGGAGATCCCAGATTGTAACCAGTGAGACAAAAACAGGGAGATCCCAGAGTGTAACCAGTGAGACAGTAACAGGGAGATCCCAGAGTGTAACCAGTGAGACAGGAACAGGGAGATCCTAGAGTGTAACCAGTGATATTTCACAGGAAGATCCCAGAGTGTAAACAGTGATATTTCACAGGGAGATCCCAGAGTGTAAACAGTGATATTTCACAGGGAGATCCCAGAGTGTAAACAGTGAGACAGGAACAGGGAGATCCCAGAGTATAAACAGTGAGACAGGAACAGGGAGATCCCAGAGTGTAACCAGTGAGACAGGAACAGGGAGATCCCAGAGTGTAACCAGTGAGACAGGAACAGGGAGATCCCAGAGTGTAACCAGTGAGACAGGAACAGGGAGATCCCAGAGTGTAACCAGTGATATTTCTCAGGGAGATCCCAGAGTGTAACCAGTGAGACAGGATCAGGGATATCCCAGTGTGTAACCAGTGAGACAGGAACAGGGAGATCCCAGAGTGTAAACAGTGATATTTTACAGGGAGATCCCAGAGTGTAACCAGTGAGACAGGAACAGGGAGCTCCCAGAGTGTAACCAGTGAGATAGGAACAGGGAGATCCCAGAGTGTAACCAGTGAGAAAGGAACAGGGAGATCCCAGAGTGTAACCAGTGAGACAAAAACAGGGAGATCCCAGAGTGTAACCTGTGAGACAGGAACAGGGAGATCCTAGAGTGTAACCAATGAGACAGGAACAGGGCGATCCCAGAGTGTAACCAGTGAGAAAGGAACAGGGAGATCCCAGAGTGTAACCAGTGAGACAGGAACAGGGAGATCCCAGAGTGTAACCAGTGAGACAAAAACAGGGAGATCCCAGAGTGTAACCTGTGAGACAGGAACAGGGAGATCCTAGAGTGTAACCAATGAGACAGGAACAGGGAGATCCCTGAGTGTAACCAGTGGGACAGGAACAGGGCGATCCCAGAGTGTAACCAGTGAGACAGGAACAGGGAGATCCCAGAGTGTAACCAGTGAGACAGGAACAGGGAGATCCACGAGTGTAACCAGTGGGACATGAATAGGGAGATCCCAGAGGGTAACCTGTGAGACAGGAACAGGGCGATCCCAGAGTGTAACCAATGATATTTCACAGGGAGATCCAAGAGTGTAAACAGTGATATTTCACAGGGAGAACCCAGAGTGTAAACAGTGATATTTCACAGGGAGATCCCAGAGTGTAACCAGTAAGAGAGGATCCGGGAGATCCCAGAGTGTAAACAGTGAGACAGGAAGAGGGAGATCCCAGAGTGTAAACAGTGATATTTTGCAGGGAGATCCCAGAGTGTAACCAGTGAGACAGGAACAGGGAGCTCCCAGAGTGTAACCAATGATATTTCACAGGGAGATCCAAGAGTGAAACCAGTGAGACAAAAACAGGGAGATCCCAAAGTGTAACCAGTGAGACAGGAACAGGGAGATCCCAGAGTGTTACCAGTGAGACAAAAAGAGGGAGATCCCAGAGTGTAACCAGTGAGACAGGAACAGGGTGATCCCAGAGTGTAACCAGTGAGACAGGAACAGGGAGATCCCAGAGTGTAACCAATGAGACAGGAACAGGGAGATCCCAGAGTGTAACCAGTGAGACAGGAACAGGGCGATCCATGAGTGTAACCAGTGGGACAGGAACAGGGAGATCCCAGAGTGTAACCAATGAGACAGTAACAGTGAGATCCCTGAGTGTAAACAGTGGGACAGGAATAGGGAGATCGCAGAGTGTAACCAGTGAGACAGGAACAGGGCGAACCCAGAGTGTAACCAGTGAGACAGGAACAGGGAGATCCCTGAGTGTAACCAGTGAGACAGGAACAGGGAGATCCCTGAGCGTAACCAGTGAGACAGGAACAGGGAGATCCCAGAGTGTAACCAGTGGTATTTCACAGGGAGATCCCAGAGTGCAACCAGTGATATTTCACAGGGATATCCCAGAGTGTAACCAGTCAGACAGGAACAGGGAGATCCCAGAGTGTAAACAGTGATATTTAGTATGGAGATCCCAGAGTGTAACCAGTGAGAGAGGAACAGGGAGATCCCAGAGTGTAACCAGTGAGACAGGAACAGGGAGATCCCAGATTGTAACCAATGATATTTCACAGGGAGATCCAAGTGTGTAACTAGTGAGACAGGAACAGGGAGATCCCAGAGTGTAACCAGTGAGACAGGAACAGGGAGATCCCAGATTGTAACCAGTGAGACAAAAACAGGGAGATCCCAGAGTGTAACCAGTGAGACAGTAACAGGGAGATCCCAGAGTGTAACCAGTGAGACAGGAACAGGGAGATCCTAGAGTGTAACCAGTGATATTTCACAGGAAGATCCCAGAGTGTAAACAGTGATATTTCACAGGGAGATCCCAGAGTGTAAACAGTGATATTTCACAGGGAGATCCCAGAGTGTAAACAGTGAGACAGGAACAGGGAGATCCCAGAGTATAAACAGTGAGACAGGAACAGGGAGATCCCAGAGTGTAACCAGTGAGACAGGAACAGGGAGATCCCAGAGTGTAACCAGTGAGACAGGAACAGGGAGATCCCAGAGTGTAACCAGTGAGACAGGAACAGGGAGATCCCAGAGTGTAACCAGTGATATTTCTCAGGGAGATCCCAGAGTGTAACCAGTGAGACAGGATCAGGGATATCCCAGTGTGTAACCAGTGAGACAGGAACAGGGAGATCCCAGAGTGTAAACAGTGATATTTTACAGGGAGATCCCAGAGTGTAACCAGTGAGACAGGAACAGGGAGCTCCCAGAGTGTAACCAGTGAGATAGGAACAGGGAGATCCCAGAGTGTAACCAGTGAGAAAGGAACAGGGAGATCCCAGAGTGTAACCAGTGAGACAAAAACAGGGAGATCCCAGAGTGTAACCTGTGAGACAGGAACAGGGAGATCCTAGAGTGTAACCAATGAGACAGGAACAGGGCGATCCCAGAGTGTAACCAGTGAGAAAGGAACAGGGAGATCCCAGAGTGTAACCAGTGAGACAGGAACAGGGAGATCCCAGAGTGTAACCAGTGAGACAAAAACAGGGAGATCCCAGAGTGTAACCTGTGAGACAGGAACAGGGAGATCCTAGAGTGTAACCAATGAGACAGGAACAGGGAGATCCCTGAGTGTAACCAGTGGGACAGGAACAGGGCGATCCCAGAGTGTAACCAGTGAGACAGGAACAGGGAGATCCCAGAGTGTAACCAGTGAGACAGGAACAGGGAGATCCACGAGTGTAACCAGTGGGACATGAATAGGGAGATCCCAGAGGGTAACCTGTGAGACAGGAACAGGGCGATCCCAGAGTGTAACCAATGATATTTCACAGGGAGATCCAAGAGTGTAAACAGTGATATTTCACAGGGAGAACCCAGAGTGTAAACAGTGATATTTCACAGGGAGATCCCAGAGTGTAACCAGTAAGAGAGGATCCGGGAGATCCCAGAGTGTAAACAGTGAGACAGGAAGAGGGAGATCCCAGAGTGTAAACAGTGATATTTTGCAGGGAGATCCCAGAGTGTAACCAGTGAGACAGGAACAGGGAGCTCCCAGAGTGTAACCAATGATATTTCACAGGGAGATCCAAGAGTGAAACCAGTGAGACAAAAACAGGGAGATCCCAAAGTGTAACCAGTGAGACAGGAACAGGGAGATCCCAGAGTGTTACCAGTGAGACAAAAAGAGGGAGATCCCAGAGTGTAACCAGTGAGACAGGAACAGGGTGATCCCAGAGTGTAACCAGTGAGACAGGAACAGGGAGATCCCAGAGTGTAACCAATGAGACAGGAACAGGGAGATCCCAGAGTGTAACCAGTGAGACAGGAACAGGGCGATCCATGAGTGTAACCAGTGGGACAGGAACAGGGAGATCCCAGAGTGTAACCAATGAGACAGTAACAGTGAGATCCCTGAGTGTAAACAGTGGGACAGGAATAGGGAGATCGCAGAGTGTAACCAGTGAGACAGGAACAGGGCGAACCCAGAGTGTAACCAGTGAGACAGGAACAGGGAGATCCCTGAGTGTAACCAGTGAGACAGGAACAGGGAGATCCCTGAGCGTAACCAGTGAGACAGGAACAGGGAGATCCCAGAGTGTAACCAGTGGTATTTCACAGGGAGATCCCAGAGTGCAACCAGTGATATTTCACAGGGATATCCCAGAGTGTAACCAGTCAGACAGGAACAGGGAGATCCCAGAGTGTAAACAGTGATATTTAGTATGGAGATCCCAGAGTGTAACCAGTGAGAGAGGAACAGGGAGATCCCAGAGTGTAACCAGTGAGACAGGAACAGGGAGATCCCAGATTGTAACCAATGATATTTCACAGGGAGATCCAAGTGTGTAACTAGTGAGACAGGAACAGGGAGATCCCAGAGTGTAACCAGTGAGACAGGAACAGGGAGATCCCAGATTGTAACCAGTGAGACAAAAACAGGGAGATCCCAGAGTGTAACCAGTGAGACAGTAACAGGGAGATCCCAGAGTGTAACCAGTGAGACAGGAACAGGGAGATCCTAGAGTGTAACCAGTGATATTTCACAGGAAGATCCCAGAGTGTAAACAGTGATATTTCACAGGGAGATCCCAGAGTGTAAACAGTGATATTTCACAGGGAGATCCCAGAGTGTAAACAGTGAGACAGGAACAGGGAGATCCCAGAGTATAAACAGTGAGACAGGAACAGGGAGATCCCAGAGTGTAACCAGTGAGACAGGAACAGGGAGATCCCAGAGTGTAACCAGTGAGACAGGAACAGGGAGATCCCAGAGTGTAACCAGTGAGACAGGAACAGGGAGATCCCAGAGTGTAACCAGTGATATTTCTCAGGGAGATCCCAGAGTGTAACCAGTGAGACAGGATCAGGGATATCCCAGTGTGTAACCAGTGAGACAGGAACAGGGAGATCCCAGAGTGTAAACAGTGATATTTTACAGGGAGATCCCAGAGTGTAACCAGTGAGACAGGAACAGGGAGCTCCCAGAGTGTAACCAGTGAGATAGGAACAGGGAGATCCCAGAGTGTAACCAGTGAGAAAGGAACAGGGAGATCCCAGAGTGTAACCAGTGAGACAAAAACAGGGAGATCCCAGAGTGTAACCTGTGAGACAGGAACAGGGAGATCCTAGAGTGTAACCAATGAGACAGGAACAGGGCGATCCCAGAGTGTAACCAGTGAGAAAGGAACAGGGAGATCCCAGAGTGTAACCAGTGAGACAGGAACAGGGAGATCCCAGAGTGTAACCAGTGAGACAAAAACAGGGAGATCCCAGAGTGTAACCTGTGAGACAGGAACAGGGAGATCCTAGAGTGTAACCAATGAGACAGGAACAGGGAGATCCCTGAGTGTAACCAGTGGGACAGGAACAGGGCGATCCCAGAGTGTAACCAGTGAGACAGGAACAGGGAGATCCCAGAGTGTAACCAGTGAGACAGGAACAGGGAGATGCACGAGTGTAACCAGTGGGACATGAATAGGGAGATCCCAGAGGGTAACCTGTGAGACAGGAACAGGGCGATCCCAGAGTGTAACCAATGATATTTCACAGGGAGATCCAAGAGTGTAAACAGTGATATTTCACAGGGAGAACCCAGAGTGTAAACAGTGATATTTCACAGGGAGATCCCAGAGTGTAACCAGTAAGAGAGGATCCGGGAGATCCCAGAGTGTAAACAGTGAGACAGGAAGAGGGAGATCCCAGAGTGTAAACAGTGATATTTTGCAGGGAGATCCCAGAGTGTAACCAGTGAGACAGGAACAGGGAGCTCCCAGAGTGTAACCAATGATATTTCACAGGGAGATCCAAGAGTGAAACCAGTGAGACAAAAACAGGGAGATCCCAAAGTGTAACCAGTGAGACAGGAACAGGGAGATCCCAGAGTGTTACCAGTGAGACAAAAAGAGGGAGATCCCAGAGTGTAACCAGTGAGACAGGAACAGGGTGATCCCAGAGTGTAACCAGTGAGACAGGAACAGGGAGATTCCAGAGTGTAACCAATGAGACAGGAACAGGGAGATCCCAGAGTGTAACCAGTGAGACAGGAACAGGGCGATCCATGAGTGTAACCAGTGGGACAGGAACAGGGAGATCCCAGAGTGTAACCAATGAGACAGTAACAGTGAGATCCCTGAGTGTAAACAGTGGGACAGGAATAGGGAGATCGCAGAGTGTAACCAGTGAGACAGGAACAGGGCGAACCCAGAGTGTAACCAGTGAGACAGGAACAGGGAGATCCCTGAGTGTAACCAGTGAGACAGGAACAGGGAGATCCCTGAGCGTAACCAGTGAGACAGGAACAGGGAGATCCCAGAGTGTAACCAGTGGTATTTCACAGGGAGATCCCAGAGTGTAACCAGTGATATTTCACAGGGATATCCCAGAGTGTAACCAGTGAGACAGGAACAGGGAGATCCCAGAGTGTATACAGTGATATTTTATATGGAGATCCCAGTGTGTAACCAGTGAGACAGGAACAGGGAGATCCCAGAGTGTAACCAGTGAGACAAAAAACAGGGAGATCCCAGAGTGTAACCAGTGAGACAGGAACAGGGAGATCCCAGAGTGTAACCAGTGAGACAGGAACAGGGAGATCCCAGAGTGTAACCAGTGATATTTCACAGGGAGATCCCAGAGTGTAAACAGTGAGACAGGATCCGGGATACCCAGAGTGTAACCAGTGAGACAGGAACAGGGAGATCCCAGAGTGTAAACAGTGATATTTCACAGGGAGATCCCAGAGTGTAAACAGTGAGACAGGAACAGGGAGATCCCAGAGTATAAACAGTGAGACAGGAACAGGGAGATCCCAGAGTGTAACCAGTGAGACAGGAACTGGGAGATCCCAGAGTGTAACCAGTGAGACAGGAACAGGGAGATCCCAGAGTGTAACCAGTGAGACAGGAACAGGGAGATCCCAGAGTGTAACCAGTGATATTTCACAGGGAGATCCCAGAGTGTAAACAGTGAGACAGGATCCGGGATATCCCAGAGTGTAGCCAGTGAGACAGGAACAGGGAGATCCCAGAGTGTAAACAGTGATATTTTACAGGGAGATCCCAGAGTGTAACCAGTGAGACAGGAACAGGGAGCTCCCAGAGTGTAACCAATGATATTTCACAGGGAGATCCAAGAGTGTAAACAGTGATATTTCACAGGGAGATCCCAGAGTGTAACCAGTGAGACAGGAACAGGGAGATCCCTGAGTGTAACCAGTGAGATCCCAGAGTGTAACCAGTGAGACAGGAACAGGGAGATCCCAGATTGTAACCAGTGAGACAGGAACAGGGAAATCCCAGAGTGTAAACAGTGATATTTCACAGGGAGATCCCAGAGTGTAAGTAGTGAGACAGGAACAGGGAGATCCCAGAGTATAACCAGTGAGACAGGAGCAGGGAGATCCCAGAGTGTAACCAGTGAGACAGGAACAGGGAGATCCCAGAGTGTAACCAGTGAGACAGGAACAGGGAGATCCCAGAGTGTAACCAATGATATTTCACAGGGAGATCCCAGAGTGTAAACAGTGATATTTTGCAGGGAGATCCCAGAGTGTAACCAGTGAGACAGGAACAGGGAGCTCCCAGAGTGTAACCAATGATATTTCACAGGGAGATCCAAGAGTGAAACCAATGAGACAAAAACAGGGAGATCCCAGAGTGTAACCCGTGAGACAGGAACAGGGAGATCCCAGAGTGTAACCAGTGAGACAAAAAGAGGGAGATCCCAGAGTGTAACCAGTGAGACAGGAACAGGGTGATCCCAGAGTGTAACCAGTGAGACAGGAACAGGGAGATCCTGGAGTGTAACCAATGAGACAGGATCAGGGAGATCCCAGAGTGTAACCAGTGAGACAGGAACAGGGCGATCCCTGAGTGTAACCAGTGGGACAGGAACAGGGAGATCACAGAGTGTAACCAATGAGATAGTAACAGTGAGATCCCTGAGTGTAAACAGTGGGACAGGAACAGGACGATCCCAGAGTGTAACCAGTGAGACAGTAACAGGGAGATCGCAGAGTGTAACCAGTGAGACAGGAACAGGGAGATCCCCGAGTGTAACCAATGGGACAGGAATAGGGAGATCGCAGAGTGTAACCAGTGAGACAGGAACAGGGCGAACCCAGAGCGTAACCAGTGAGACAGGAACAGGGAGATCCCAGAGTGTAACCAGTGAGACAGGAACAGGGAGATCCCAGAGTGTAACCAGTGAGACAGGAACAGTGAGATCCCAGAGTGTAACCAGTGATATTTCACAGGGAGATCCCAGAGTGCAACCAGTGATATTTCACAGGGATATCCCAGAGTGTAACCAGTGAGACCCCAGAGTGTAAACAGTGATATTTAGTATGGAGATCCCAGAGTGTAACCAGTGAGACAGCAACAGGGAGATCACAGAGTGTAACCAGTGAGACAGGAACAGGGAGATCCCAGATTGTAACCAATGATATTTCACAGGGAGATCCAAGTGTGTAACTAGTGAGACAGGAACAGGGAGATCCCAGAGTGTAACCAGTGAGACAGGAACAGGGAGATCCCAGATTGTAACCAGTGAGACAAAAACAGGGAGATCCCAGAGTGTAACCAGTGAGACAGTAACAGGGAGATCCCAGAGTGTAACCAGTGAGACAGGAACAGGGAGATCCTAGAGTGTAACCAGTGATATTTCACAGGAAGATCCCAGAGTGTAAACAGTGATATTTCACAGGGAGATCCCAGAGTGTAAACAGTGAGACAGGAACAGGGAGATCCCAGAGTATAAACAGTGAGACAGGAACAGGGAGATCCCAGAGTGTAACCAGTGAGACAGGAACAGGGAGATCCCAGAGTGTAACCAGTGAGACAGGAACAGGGAGATCCCAGAGTGTAACCAGTGAGACAGGAACAGGGAGATCCCAGAGTGTAACCAGTGATATTTCACAGGGAGATCCCAGAGTGTAACCAGTGAGACAGGATCAGGGATATCCCAGTGTGTAACCAGTGAGACAGGAACAGGGAGATCCCAGAGTGTAAACAGTGATATTTTACAGGGAGATCCCAGAGTGTAACCAGTGAGACAGGAACAGGGAGCTCCCAGAGTGTAACCAGTGAGATAGGAACAGGGAGATCCCAGAGGGTAACCAGTGAGAAAGGAACAGGGAGATCCCAGAGTGTAACCAGTGAGACAAAAACAGGGAGATCCCAGAGTGTAACCTGTGAGACAGGAACAGGGAGATCCTAGAGTGTAACCAATGAGACAGGAACAGGGCGATCCCAGAGTGTAACCAGTGAGAAAGGAACAGGGAGATCCCAGAGTGTAACCAGTGAGACAGGAACAGGGAGATCCCAGAGTGTAACCAGTGAGACAAAAACAGGGAGATCCCAGAGTGTAACCTGTGAGACAGGAACAGGGAGATCCTAGAGTGTAACCAATGAGACAGGAACAGGGAGATCCCAGAGTTAACCAGTGAAACAGGAACAGGGCGATCCCTGAGTGTAACCAGTGGGACAGGAACAGGGCGATCCCAGAGTGTAACCAGTGAGACAGGAACAGGGAGATCCCAGAGTGTAACCAGTGAGACAGGAACAGGGAGATCCACGAGTGTAACCAGTGGGACATGAATAGGGAGATCCCAGAGGGTAACCTGTGAGACAGGAACAGGGCGATCCCAGAGTGTAACCAATGATATTTCACAGGGAGATCCAAGAGTGTAAACAGTGATATTTCACAGGGAGATCCCAGAGTGTAAACAGTGATATTTCACAGGGAGATCCCAGAGTGTAACCAGTAAGAGAGGATCCGGGAGATCCCAGAGTGTAAACAGTGAGACAGGAAGAGGGAGATCCCAGAGTGTAAACAGTGATATTTTGC
The DNA here is from genome assembly GCF_030144855.1 of Hypanus sabinus. NCBI lineage: Eukaryota > Metazoa > Chordata > Chondrichthyes > Myliobatiformes > Dasyatidae > Hypanus > Hypanus sabinus. The sequence goes on from NW_026781830.1 coordinate 45,993, forward strand.
AGGGAGATCCCAGAGTGTAACCAGTGAGACAGGAACAGGGAGCTCCCAGAGTGTAACCATTGATATTTCACAGGGAGATCCAAGAGTGAAACCAGTGAGACAAAAACAGGGAGATCCCAAAGTGTAACCAGTGAGATAGGAACAGGGAGATCCCAGAGTGTAACCAGTGAGACAAAAAGAGGGAGATCCCAGAGTGTAACCAGTGAGACAGGAACAGGGTGATCCCAGAATGTAACCAGTGAGACAGGAACAGGGAGATCCCAGAGTGTAACCAATGAGACAGGAACAGGGAGATCCCAGAGTGTAACCAGTGAGACAGGAACAGGGCGATCCCTGAGTGTAACCAGTGGGACAGGAACAGGGAGATCCCAGAGTGTAACCAATGAGACAGTAACAGTGAGATCCCTGAGTGTAAACAGTGGGACAGGAATAGGGAGATCGCAGAGTGTAACCAGTGAGACAGGAACAGGGCGAACCCAGAGTGTAACCAGTGAGACAGGAACAGGGAGATCCCAGAGTGTAACCAGTGAGACAGGAACAGGGAAATCCCTGAGCGTAACCAGTGAGACAGGAACAGGGAGATCCCAGAGTGTAACCAGTGGTATTTCACAGGGAGATCCCAGAGTGTAACCAGTGATATTTCACAGGGATATCCCAGAGTGTAACCAGTGAGACAGGAACAGGGAGATCCCAGAGTGTATACAGTGATATTTTATATGGAGATCCCAGAGTGTAACCAGTGAGACAGGAACAGGGAGATCCCAGAGTGTAACCAGTGAGACAGGAACAGGGAGATCCCAGATTGTAACCAATGATATTTCACAGGGAGATCAAAGAGTGTAACCAGTGAGACAGGAACCGGGAGATCCCAGAGTGTAACCAGTGAGACAGGAGCAGGGAGATCCCAGAGTGTAACCAGTGAGACAGGAACAGGGAGATCTCAGAGTGTAACCAGTGATATTTCACAGGGTTATCCCAGAGTGTAATCAGTGAGACAGGAACAGGGAGATCCCAGAGTGTAAACAGTGATATTTTATATGGAGATCCCAGAGTGTAACCAGTGAGACAGGAACAGGGAGATCCCAGAGTGTAACCAATGATATTTCACAGGGAGATCCAAGAGTGTAACCAGTGAGACAGGAACAGGGAGATCCCAGAGTGTAACCAGTGAGACAGGAACAGGGAGATCCCAGAATGTAACCAGTGAGACAAAAACAGGGAGATCGCAGAGTGTAACCAGTGAGACAGGAACAGGGAGATCCCAGAGTGTAACCAGTGATACAGGAACAGGGAGATCCCAGAGTGTAACCAGTGATATTTCACAGGGAGATCCCAGAGTGTAACCAGTGAGGAAGGAACAGGGAGATCCCAGAGTGTAACCAGTGAGACAAAAACAGGGAGAGCCCAGAGTGTAAACAATGATATTTCACAGGGAGATCCCAGAGTGTAACCAGTGAGACAGGAAAAGGGATATCCCAGAGCGTAACCAGTGAGACAGGAACAGGGAGATCATAGAGTGTAACCAATGAGACAGGAACAGGGAGATCCCAGAGTGTAACCAGTGAGACAGGAACAGGGCGATCACGGAGGTTAAGCAGTGGGACAGGAACAGGGAGATCCCAGACTATAACCAATGAGACAGTAACAGTGAGATCCCTGAGTGTAAACAGTGGGACAGGAACAGGGCGATCCCAGCGTGTAACCAGTGAGACAGTAACAGGGTGATCCCAGAGTGTAACCAGTGAGAGAGGAACAGGGAGATGTCAGAGTGTAACCAGTGAGACAGGAACAGGGAGATCCCCGAGTGTATCCAGTGGGACAGGAATAGGGAGATCCCAGAGTGTAACCAGTGTTATTTCACAGGGAGGTCCCAGAGTGTAATCAGTGAGACAGGAACAGGGAGATCCCAGAGTGTAACCAATGATATTTCACAGGGAGATCCCAGAGTGTAAACAGTGATATTTTGCAGGGAGATCCCAGAGTGTAACCAGTGAGACAGGAACAGGGAGCTCCCAGAGTGTAACCAATGATATTTCACAGGGAGATCCAAGAGTGAAACCAATGAGACAAAAACAGGGAGATCCCAGAGTGTAACCCGTGAGACAGGAACAGGGAGATCCCAGAGTGTAACCAGTGAGACAAAAAGAGGGAGATCCCAGAGTGTAACCAGTGAGACAGGAACAGGGTGATCCCAGAGTGTAACCAGTGAGACAGGAACAGGGAGATCCTGGAGTGTAACCAATGAGACAGGATCAGGGAGATCACAGAGTGTAACCAGTGAGACAGGAACAGGGCGATCCCTGAGTGTAACCAGTGGGACAGGAACAGGGAGATCACAGAGTGTAACCAATGAGACAGTAACAGTGAGATCCCTGAGTGTAAACAGTGGGACAGGAACAGGACGATCCCAGAGTGTAACCAGTGAGACAGTAACAGGGAGATCGCAGAGTGTAACCAGTGAGACAGGAACAGGGAGATCCCCGAGTGTAACCAATGGGACAGGAATAGGGAGATCGCAGAGTGTACCCAGTGAGACAGGAACAGGGCGAACCCAGAGTGTAACCAGTGAGACAGGAACAGGGAGATCCCAGAGTGTAACCAGTGAGACAGGAACAGGGAGATCCCAGAGTGTAACCAGTGAGACAGGAACAGTGAGATCCCAGAGTGTAACCAGTGATATTTCACAGGGAGATCCCAGAGAGCAACCAGTGATATTTCACAGGGATATCCCAGAGTGTAACCAGTGAGACAGGAACAGTGAGATCCCAGAGTGTAAACAGTGATATTTAGTATGGAGATCCCAGAGTGTAACCAGTGAGACAGCAACAGGGAGATCACAGAGTGTAACCAGTGAGACAGGAACAGGGAGATCCCAGATTGTAACCAGTGAGACAAAAACAGGGAGATCCCAGAGTGTAACCAGTGAGACAGTAACAGGGAGATCCCAGAGTGTAACCAGTGAGACAGGAACAGGGAGATCCTAGAGTGTAACCAGTGATATTTCACAGGAAGATCCCAGAGTGTAAACAGTGATATTTCACAGGGAGATCCCAGAGTGTAAACAGTGAGACAGGAACAGGGAGATCCCAGAGTATAAACAGTGAGACAGGAACAGGGAGATCCCAGAGTGTAACCAGTGAGACAGGAACAGGGAGATCCCAGAGTGTAACCAGTGAGACAGGAACAGGGAGATCCCAGAGTGTAACCAGTGAGACAGGAACAGGGAGATCCCAGAGTGTAACCAGTGAGACAAAAACAGGGAGATCCCAGAGTGTAACCTGTGAGACAGGAACAGGGAGATCTAGAGTGTAACCAATGAGACAGGAACAGGGCGATCCCAGAGTGTAACCAGTGAGAAAGGAACAGGGAGATCCCAGAGTGTAACCAGTGAGACAGGAACAGGGAGATCCCAGAGTGTAACCAGTGAGACAGAAACAGGGAGATCCCAGAGTGTAACCTGTGAGACAGGAACAGGGAGATCCCAGAGTGTAACCAGTGAGACAGGAACAGGGAGATCCCAGAGTGTAACCAGTGAGACAGGAACAGGGAGATCCCAGAGTGTAACCAGTGATATTTCACAGGGAGATCCCAGAGTGTAACCAGTGAGACAGGAACAGGGAGCTCCCAGAGTGTAACCAATGATATTTCACAGGGAGATCCAAGAGTGAAACCAATGAGACAAAAACAGGGAGATCCCAGAGTGTAACCCGTGAGACAGGAACAGGGAGATCCCAGAGTGTAACCAGTGAGACAGGAATAGGGAGATCGCAGAGTGTAACCAGTGAGACAGGAACAGGGCGAACCCAGAGTGTAACCAGTGAGACAGGAACAGGGAGATCCCAGAGTGTAACCAGTGAGACAGGAACAGGGAGATCCCAGAGTGTAACCAGTGAGACAGGAACAGTGAGATCCCAGAGTGTAACCAGTGATATTTCACAGGGAGATCCCAGAGAGCAACCAGTGATATTTCACAGGGATATCCCAGAGTGTAACCAGTGAGACAGGAACAGTGAGATCCCAGAGTGTAAACAGTGATATTTAGTATGGAGATCCCAGAGTGTAACCAGTGAGACAGCAACAGGGAGATCACAGAGTGTAACCAGTGAGACAGGAACAGGGAGATCCCAGATTGTAACCAATGATATTTCACAGGGAGATCCAAGTGTGTAACTAGTGAGACAGGAACAGGGAGATCCCAGAGTGTAACCAGTGAGACAGGAACAGGGAGATCCCAGATTGTAACCAGTGAGACAAAAACAGGGAGATCCCAGAGTGTAACCAGTGAGACAGGAAAAGGGAGCTCCCAGTGTGTAACCAATGATATTTCACAGGGAGATCCACGAGTGTAAACAGTGATTTTTCACAGGGAGATCCCAGAGTGTAACCAGTGAGACTGGAACAGGGAGATCCCAGAGTGTAACCAGTGAGACAGGTACAGGGAGATCCCAGAGTGTAACCAGTGAGACAAAAACAGGGAGATCCCAGAGTGTAACCTGTGAGACAGGAACAGGGAGATCCTAGAGTGTAACCAATGAGACAGGAACAGGGAGATCCCAGAGTGTAACCAGTGAGACAGGAACAGGGCGATCCCTGAGTGCAACCAGTGGGACAGGAACAGGGAGATCCCAGAGTGTAAACAGTGATATTTTACAGGGAGATCCCAGAGTGTAACCAGTGAGACAGGAACAGGGAGCTCCCAGAGTGTAACCAGTGAGATAGGAACAGGGAGATCCCAGAGTGTAACCAGTGAGAAAGGAACAGGGAGATCCCAGAGTGTAACCAGTGATATTTCACAGGGATATCCCAGAGTGTAACCAGTGAGACAGGAACAGGGAGATCCCAGAGTGTAAACAGTGATATTTTATATGGAGATCCCAGAGTGTAACCAGTGAGACAGGAACAGGGAGATCCCAGAGTGTAACCAGTGAGACAGGAACAGGGAGATCCCAGATTGTAAACAGTGATATTTTACATGGAGATCCCAGAGTGTAAACAGTGATATTTTACATGGAGATCCCAGAGTGTAACCAATGAGACAGGAACAGGGAGATCCCAGAGTGTAACCAATGATATTTCACAGGGAGATCCCAGAGTGGAAACAGTGATATTTTACATGGAGATCCCAGAGTGTAACCAGTGAGACAGGAACAGGGAGATCCCAGAATGTAACCAGTGAGACAGGAACAGGGAGATCCCAGAATGTAACCAGTGAGACAAAAACAGGGAGATAGCAGAGTGTAACCAGTGAGACAGGAACAGGGAGATCCCAGAGTGTAACCAGTGATATTTCACAGGGAGATCCAAGAGTGTAACCAGTGAGACAGGAACAGGGAGATCCCAGAGTGTAACCAGTGAGACAGGAACAGGGAGATCCCAGATTGTAACCAGTGAGACAGGAACAGGGAGATCCTAGAGTGTAACCAATGAGACAGGAACAGGGAGATCCCAGAGTGTAACCAGTGAGACAGGAACAGGGCTATCCCTGAGTGTAACCAGTGGGACAGGAACAGGGAGATCCCAGAGTGTAACCAATGAGATAGTAACAGTGAGATCCCTGAGTGTAAACAGTGGGACAGGAACAGGACGATCCCAGAGTGTAACCAGTGAGACAGGAACAGGGAGATCGCAGAGTGTAACCAGTGAGACAGGAACAGGGAGATCCCCGAGTGTAACCAGTGGGACAGGAATAGGGAGATCGCAGAGTGTAACCAGTGAGACAGGAACAGGGAGATCCCAGATTGTAACCAATGATATTTCACAGGGAGATCCAAGAGTGTAACTAGTGAGACAGGAACAGGGAGATCCCAGAGTGTAACCAGTGAGACAGGAACAGGGAGATCCCAGATTGTAACCAGTGAGACAAAAACAGGGAGATCCCAGAGTGTAACCAGTGAGACAGTAACAGGGAGATCCCAGAGTGTAACCAGTGAGACAGGAACAGGGAGATCCTAGAGTGTAACCAGTGATATTTCACAGGGAGATCCCAGAGTGTAAACAGTGACATTTCACAGGGAGATCCCAGAGTGTAACCAGTGAGACACGAACAGGGAGATCCCAGAGTATAACCAGTGAGACAGGAACAGGGAGATCCCAGAGTGTAACCAGTGAGACAGGAACAGGGAGATCGCAGAGTGTAACCAATGATATTTCACAGGGATATCCCAGAGTGTAACCAGTGAGACAGGAACAGGGTGATCCCAGAGTGTAAACAGCGATATTTTATATGGAGATCCCAGAGTGTAACCAGTGAGACAGGAACAGGGAGATCCCAGAGTGTAACCAGTGAGACAGGAACAGGGAGATCCCAGATTGTAACCAATGTTATTTCACAGGGAGATCCAAGAGTGTAACTAGTGAGACAGGAACAGGGAGATCCCAGAGTGTAACCAGTGAGACAGGAACAGGGAGATCCCAGATTGTAACCAGTGAGACAAAAACAGGGAGATCCCAGAGTGTAACCAGTGAGACAGTAACCGGGAGATCCCAGAGTGTAACCAGTGAGACAGGAACAGGGAGATCCTAGAGTGTAACCAGTGATATTTCACAGGGAGATCCCAGAGTGTAAACAGTGACATTTCACAGGGAGATCCCAGAGTGTAACCAGTGAGACAGGAATAGGGAGATCCCAGAGTATAACCAGTGAGACAGGAACAGGGAGATCCCAGAGTGTAACCAGTGAGACAGGAACAGGGAGATCCCAGAATGTAACCAGTGATATTTCGCAGGGCTATCCCAGAGTGTAACCAGTGAGACAGGAACAGGGATATCCCAGAGTGTAACCAGTGAGACAGGAACAGGGAGATCCCAGAGTGTAACCAGTGAGACAGGAACAGGGAGATCCCAGAGTGTAACCAGTGATATTTCACAGGGAGATCCCAGAGTGTAAACAGTGATATTTCACAGGGAGATCCCAGAGTGTAACCTGTGAGACAGGATCCGGGAGATCCCAGAGTGTAACCAGTGAGACAGGAACAGGGAGATCCCAGAGTGTAAACAGTGATATTTACAGGGAGATCCACGAGTGTAAACAGTGATTTTTCACAGGGAGATCCCAGAGTGTAACCAGTGAGACTGGAACAGGGAGATCCCAGAGTGTAACCAGTGAGACAGGAACAGGGAGATCTCAGAGTGTAACCAGTGAGACAAAAACAGGGAGATCCCAGAGTGTAACCTGTGAGACAGGAACAGGGAGATCCTAGAGTGTAACCAATGAGACAGGAACAGGGAGATCCCAGAGTATAACCAGTGATATTTCACAGGGAGATCCCAGAGTGTATACACTGATATTTCACAGTGAGATCCCAGAGTGTAACCAGTGAGACAGGAACAGGGAGATCCCAGTGTGTAACCAGTGAGACAGGAACAGGGAGATCCCAGAGTGTAATCAGTGAGACAGGAACAGGGAGATCCCAGAATGTAACCAGTGATATTTCACAGGGAGATCCCAGAGTGTAACCAGTGATATTTCACACGGAGATCCCAGAGTGTACCCAGTGAGACAGGAACAGGGAGATCCGAGAGTGGAACCAGTGAGACAGGAACAGGGAGATCCCAGAGTGTAACCAGTGAGACAAAAACAGGGAGATCCCAGAGTGTAACCAGTGAGACAGGAACAGCGAGATCCCAGAGTGTAACCAGTGATATTTCACAGGGAGATCCCAGAGTGTAAACAGTGATATTTCACAGGGAGATCCCAGTGAGACTGGAACCGGGAGATCCCAGAGTGTAACCAGTGAGACAGGATCAGGGAGATCCCAGAGTGTAACCAGTGATATTTCACAGGGACATCCCAGAGTGTAACCAGTGATATTTCACAGGGAGATCCCAGAGTGTAACCAGTGAGACAGGAACAGGGAGATCCCAGAGTGTAACCAGTGACACAAAAACAGGGAGATCCCAGAGTGTAAACAGTGATATTTCACAGGGAGATCCCAGAGTGTAATCAGTGATATTTCAGAGGGAGATCCCAGAGTGTAAACAGTGATATTTCACAGGGAGATCCCAGAGTTTAACCAGTGAGACAGTAACACGGAGATCCCAGAGTGTAACCAGTGATATTTCACAGGGAGATCCCAGAGTGTAACCAGTGAGACAGGAACAGGGAGATCCCAGAGTGTAACCAGTGAGACAGGAACAGGGAAATCCCAGAGTGTAACCAGTGAGACAGGAACAGCGAGATCCCTGAGTGTAACCGGTGAGACAGGAACAGGGAGATCGCAGAGTGTAACCAATTAGAGAGGAACAGGGAGATCCCAGTGTGTAACCAAGGAGACAGGAACAGGCCGATCCCAGAGTGTAACCAGTGAGACAGGAACAGGGCGATTCCAGAGTGTAACCAGTGAGACAGGAACAGGGAGATCCCTGAGTGTAACCAGTGAGACAGGAACAGGGAGATCCCAGAGTGTAACCAGTGATATTTCACAGGGCGATCCCAGAGTGTAACCAGTGAGACAGGAACAGGGCGATCCCAGAGTGCAACCAGTGAGACAGGAACAGGGAGATCCCAGAGTGTAACCAGTGATATTTCACAGGGCGATCCCAGAGTGTAACCAGTGAGACAGGAACAGGGCGATCCCAGAGTGCAACCAGTGAGACAGGAACAGGGAGATCCCAGAGTGCTGGATGGACAGGTCCTGCACACGGTTACCAGCTTATTTCACTCGGTGCTCCTGGAGTGTTGAACGAGAGAGATTCTTTGCAGGTAATAAATCAATCAATTATTGATGAGAAACGTTGCTTGCCAATTAATCAGTGGACAGTGAAGTAGATATCAGGAGGTTTGGGCTCTACCTTATTTCTCTGTTCATGACCTGCTGACGAGTTCCGTCTGCTCTCCCACTGCCGTCTCCGAACCTCCTACTCTCTCTCTCTGCCTCTTTTTCACTTTGCTTCCCGAAAGCCTAGCCTTTGTTCGAGTGTCATTTCAGAGGCCTCGGCTTGTTGCCAGGAGATGTCATGGCAACCAGAGGCTACAAGTATTGTGTTGCAGTAACATCTTTCATGTAGAAGATAACATTAGACTGTGAGGAGCCTATGATGCAATCATCTCCCATCCCTGACCACGGTGGGATGTTCAGCACAGATCTGCTGGCAATCTATAACAACACTTACAGTTCTCATTTCCTTGTCCCCACACCAGTATATTCAGGGGCAGCACAGTGCTGTAGTTTCTAGAGCCTTATAGCGTTTGACACGGGCTTATTCTTGACCCTACGTGTGGTTGGTGAAGAGTTTCCACTCTCTCCCTGTGACTGTGTGGGTTTGTTCTCGATGAAGCCTTTTCCTAACAGCGTGGATCAATAAGCTGCCAGGGCTGCTCTCAGTTGTAGTAGAACCTGGAGTAAGGCTGACAGGGGGAGATGGAGGCTGGAAGGAAATTAATGGTGGAATATGCATTCTCTGAGATCCAGTGTACTCGAAGGGCTTAATGGCTTCCTTTACGACATGAGGAAAAAATTCCAACTTTCAGGTCTCTGTGAGCCCAAGCCCCGATAACCACTTGAATCTGGGACTCAGACGGAGCATGACTTCAGAAGACTGACAGGTGAGCGAGCCAGTGGTGACACAACAGACTGCAGAGGTTTGGATCTCCAGCAAAATCAAATCAAACTGCTGGAGGAACTCAGCGTGTCATACAGCATCTGCAGAGGCAGATGAACACTTGAGGCTTTGGGAAGAGACCCTTCATCAGGACTGACCAATCCACTGATCTAATGGTGTTGTCAGGGCAACCGAAGAGTGCGGTGAAGCAGAGACAGTAGAATTCCTTCTGATGGGATCACAGGTTCGAGTAAGGAAAATCTTCTCACTCACTGGATCCTAGGGTTAGGGGTCAACGGGAGGAGCACTGTGCTGTAAGACCATAAGACTAAAAGGTATAGGAGCCGAATTAGGCAATATGGCCCTTCGAGTCTGCTCTGCCATTTCATCTATTTTCTTCTCAGCTCCAATCTCCTGCCCTCTCTCTGTAACTCTTCTGCTTTAAATATACCCAATGACCTGGCCTCCACAGCCACCCATGGCAATGAATTCCACAGATTCACTACTCTCTGGCTAAAGAAATTCCTTCATCTCTGTTCCAAATGGATGTCCCTCTATTCTGAGGCTGGATTTAGACTCCCCCACCATAGGAAACATTCTCTTCACATCCACACTATCGAGGCCTTTCAACATTCAAATAGGTTTCGGTGAGATGCCCCCCCAGTCTGAAATCCAGTGAGTAGAGGTCCAGAGCCATGAAACATTACTCATGTGATAAGCCTTTGAGAAGGCCTTTGATAAGGTGCCACACACGAGGCTGCTTAGTAAGCTACGAACCCATGGAATTACAGGAAGGATTCTAGTACGGATAAAGCAGTGGCTGATTGGCAGGAGGCAGAGAGTGGGAATAAAGGGGCCGTTTTCTGGCTGACTGCCGGTGACTAGTAGTGTGCCACAGCGCTCTGTGTAGGGACTGATTCTTTTAACATTATATGCCGATGATTTTGATGATGAAATTGATGGCTTTGTTGCAAAGTTTGCAGACCGAGATGATCATAGCTGGAGGGGTAGGTAGGTTTGAGGAAGTAGAAAGGCTTAGACTTATTAGGAGAATAAGGGCAAAATATGGCAGATGGAATACAGTGTCAGGAAGTGTGTGGTCATGCACTTTGGTAGGAGAAATGGAAGTGTCGACTATTTTCTAAATGGAGAGAAAATACAAAAACTAAGGCACAAAGGGACTTGGGAGTCCTTGTGCAGGATTCCCTGAATGTTAATTTGCAGGTGAGTCCGTGGTGAGGAAGGCAAATGCAATGTTAGCATTCATTTCAAGAGGACAACAATATAAAAGCAAGGATGACTTTATAAAACACTGATGAGGTTTCACTTGGAGTATTGTGAGCTGTTTTTGGCCCCTTATCTTAGAAAGGATGCGCTGAAACTGGAGAGGATTCAAAGGAGATTCACAAAAGTGAATTAGGATTTAACGGCTTGTCATGTGAAGAGCGTTGGATGGCTCTGGGCCTGAACTCACTAGAATGAGGGGTGACCCTACTGAAACCTATCAAATGGTGAAAGATCTCGATAGAGTGGATGTTTGCTATGGTGGGAGAGTCTAAGACCAGAGGACACAGCCTCAGAATAGAGGAGCGTCCTTCTAGAACAGAGATGAGGAGGGGTTTCCTTAAGCAGAGAGTGGTGAATCCATGGAATTCTTTGCCTCAGGCAGCAGTAAGGGCCAAGTCTTTATGTATAATTAAGGCAGAGGTTGATAAATTCTTGAATGGTCAGGGTATGAAGGGATACGGGAGAAGGCAGGAGATTGGGGATGAGTGGAAAATTGATCAGCCATGATGAAATGGCAGAGCAGACTCAATGGGTCAAATGGCCTAATTCTGCTCCTATACCTTATGGTCTTATGGTCTTTCAATCCAGGAATCATTTTCATGGACCTCCTCTGAACCCTCTCCAATGTCAGCACATCCTTCCTTAGACAGGGTCTCAAAACTTCTCATAATATTCCAGCTGAAGCCTCACCGGTACCTTATAAAGCCTCAACATCACATCCTTGCTTTTATATTCTAGTCCTCTTGAAATGAATGCTAACATTGCATTTGCCTTCCTCACCATAGACTCTGCCTGCAAATTCACCTTCAGGGAATCCTGCATGAGTACTCCTAAGACCCTTTGCACCTCAGTATTTTGTATTTTCTCTCTATTTAGAAAGTAGTCAACCCTTTTATTTTTCTACCAAGGTGCATGACCACACACTTCCCAACACTGGATTCCATCTGCCGCTTCATTGTTGATTCTCCCAATCTGTCCGAGTCCTTCTGTAGCCTCTCTGCTTCCTCAAAACTACCTGCCCCTCCATCTATCTTTGTATCATCTGCAAACTTGGCTACAAAGCCATCAATTCCATCATCCAAATCATTGACATATAACGTAAAAAGAAGCGGTCCCAACACAGACCCCTGTGGAACACCACAATTGCACCAAACCTGAAAAGGTTCCCTTTATTCCCACTCTTTGCCTTCTGCCAATCAGCCACTGCTCTATCCATGCTAGAACCCTTCATGTAATACCATGAGTCTTAATTACTGTGTGTGGCACCTTGTGAAAAGCCTACTGAAAATCCGAATACTTAACAACCACAGGATAACAATCCTTTGTCTATCCTGCTTGTTATTTCTTCAAAGAAATCTACCAGATTCATCAGGCAAGATTTTCCCTTAAGGAATCCATGCTGACATTAGCTTATTTTGTAATGTGCCTCCAAGTACCCCGAAACCACATCCTTAACAATCAACTCCAACATTTTCCCAATCACTAACTGGCCTATAATTTCCTCTTTTTTGTCTCTCTCCCTTCTTGAAGAGTGGAGCAACATTTACAATTTTCTAGTCCTCCAGAACCATGCCAGAATCCTTTGATTCTTGAATGATCACCTCTAATGCCTCAATGATCCCTTCAGCCACCTCTTTCACAACTGTAGGGGGTAGACCATTTGGCCCAGGTGACCTACCTACCTTCAGACCCTTCAGTTTCCCAAGCACCTTCTCCCTAGTAATGGCAACTTCACTTACTTCTGCCCCCTGACACTCTTGAACCACAGGAGCACTGCTGGTGTTTTCCACAGTGAAGTCTGATGCAAAGTATTCAGTTCACCCTACATTTCCTTGTTCCCAATTACTACCTAAACGGCACCATTCTCTGGCAGTCGATATCTACTCTTGCCTCTTTTTTACATATTATATATTTGTAGAAACTTTTGGCATCCTTTTTAATAGTATTGGCTGGTTTGCCTTCATATTTTATCTTTTCCTTCTTTAAAAGCTTCCTAACACCTCACTGATTTTTGCTCTATTTAATGCCCTCTCTTTGGATTTTAGGTTGGCTTTTGATTTCTCTTGTCAGACATAGTGTTTCATCCTGCCTTTAGAATACTTTAGAATACATCCGCTTTGAGATGTATCTATCCAGCATCTTCTGAATTGCTCCCGAAATTCCATCCATTGCTGCTCTGTCGTCATCCTAATTTAGGCAGCTCCTCTCTCAGGCCTCTGTAATTCCCTTCACTCCACTTTAGTACTGATACATCTGACTTTAGCTTCTTCTTCTCAAATTGCAGGGGGAGTTCTGTCATATTATGATCACTTACCCCTAAAGGGCCCTTTCCCTTAATTGGAATCAATTCTGGTTCATTGCACAACATCCAATCCAGAATAGCTGATATACAGTGGGCTCAACCATGAGTTGATCTAAACACCATCTTGTAGGTATTCTACAAATTCATCTTGGGATCCCACACCACCCTGATTTTTCCAATCTACCTACAGATTGAAATCCCCCATGACCATTTGACATACATCTTCTATCTTTCATTGTAATTTGTAGCCCAAATCTTTACTGCTTTTAGGATGCCTGTTTGTGGCCTCCATCAGTGTCTTTTTACTCTTGTAGCTTCTTTGCTCTACCCACAATGATTCTACACCTGATTCCATGTCACCTCTTTCTAATGATTTGATTTCATTTTTTACCAACAGAGCATTGCTGTTCCCTCTGCCTTCCTGCCTGTCCTTTCGATACAATGACATTAAGCTCCCAGCTATAATCTTCTTCCAGACATGATTCAGCGATGCCAACAACACCATACATGCTAATCTGCAACTGTGCTACAAGTTCATCTACCTTATCCTGTCTACAGCATGTATTCAAAAATAACACCTTGGCTTCTATATTCATCACCCTTTTTAATTTTGTCCCCCTTTTACATTGCAGTTCCTCCTGTTAACTGAAATTTTGCCCTGTCATCAGCCTGTCTTTGTTGGCAGTCTCACTACACACTGCCTCTGTTTGTAAACCAACTGCCCCATCCTCAGCCCTCTCACTCTGGCTCCCAACCCCAGATTCGTTTAAACCTTCCCGAACAACTCCAGCAAACCTGCCCGCAAGGATATTGGTCCCCCTCATATTCAGGTCATACTTCCCCCAGTAGAGATCCCAATGATCCATAAATCTGAACACTTGCCCCCTGCACAGGTTCCAGTCACACATTCAGCTGCCAAGTCACCCTATTCTTACCCTCAGTGGCACGTGACACAGGCAGCAATTCAGGTATTTCTAACCTGGAACCCTGTTTCTCAGCTTTCTACCTGACTCCCTAAATCTCTCCTCAGGACCTCCTCACCCTTCCTACATATGTCATTGAGATCAAAACTTATCAAGACTTCTGGCTGGTTCATCCTCCCCCTTCAGACTGCCGTGGGCCCCATCTGAGACAGCCCCGCCTCTGGCATCTTGGGGGGGGGGGTGAAAAATACCATCCGGGTGTCTCTATCTGGTCCACAGAATCTCAACTCTATTCCTCCAACAATGGAATCTCGTTATCAATACTGCAGTCCTCTCCACCTCTCTGCTCATCTGAGCCACAGTGTCAGACTCAGAACCATAGACCCAGTCACTGCTGCGCCACCCAGTAGCTCATGCCCCTGAACAGCATCCAAAGTGGTACACGGGGAGCAAACACAGGGGTACTCTACACTGACATATACGTAAATGTAAAGACTTATCCTCCATAGCAGCCTATCGCAATAAATACCACAGACTCACCACTGGACAGTGAACTGGGAGACACTGTGTGTGGAGAAAGGGGAGACACAGTGTGTGAGTAAAGGGGAGACACAGTGTGTGGGGACGGGGAGACACAGTGTGTGAGGAAAGGGGAGCCAGAGTGGGTGGGGAAAGGGAGACACAGTGTGTGGGGATGGGGAGACACAGTGTGTGAGGAAAGGGGAGATACAGACTGTGGGGAAAGGGGAGATACAGACTGTGGGGAAAGGGGAGACACGGTGTGTGAGGAAAGGGGAGATGCAGACTGTGGGGAAAGGGGAGACACGGTGTTTGAGGAAAGGGGAGACACAGTATGTGGGGAAAGGGGAGACAGTGTGTGAGGAAAGGGGAGACGCAGTGTGTGGGGAAAGGGGAGACACAATGTGTGAGGAAAAAGGAGAGACACAGTGTGTGGGGAAAAAGGAGAGACACAGTGTGTGGGGAAAGGGGAGACACATTGTGTGAGGACGTGCAGACACAGAGCCTGGGGAAATGGGAGACCGTGTGTGAGGACGTGGAGACACAGTGTGTGGGGAAAGGGGAGACACAGTGTGTAGGGAAAGGGGAGACACAGTGTGTGAGGAAAGGGGAGACACAGTATGTGGGGAAAGGGGAGACACAGTGTGTGAGGAAAGGGGAGACACAGTGTGTGAGGACGTGCAGACACAGAGCGCGGGGAAATGGGAGACCGTGTGTGAGGACGTGGAGACACAGTGTGTGGGGAAAGGGGAGATACAGTGTGTGGGGAAAGGGGAGACACAGTGTGTGGGGACGGGGAGACACAGTGTGTGGGGAAAGGGGAGATACAGTGTGAGACGAATGGGGAGACATGGTGTTTGAGGAAAGGGGAGACAGTGTGTGGGGAAAGGGGAGACACAGTGTGTGAGGAAAGGGGAGACACAGTGTGTGTGGAAAGGGGAAACACGGTGTGTGGGGAAAGGGGAGATACAGTGTGAGACGAATGGGGAGACACAGTGTTTGAGGAAAGGGGAGACAGTGTGTGGGGAAAGGGGAGATACAGTGTGTGTGGAAAGGGGGGAGACAGTGTGTGGGGAAAGGGGAGAAAGTGTGTGTGTGGTGGCAGACACAGAGTGTGGGGAAAGGGAGACAGTGAGTGAGGATAGGGGGGGACACAGTGTGTGAGGAAAGGGGAGACACAGAGTTTGGGAAAGGGAGACACAGTGTGTGAGGAAAGGGGAGACACAGTGGGTGGGGAAAGGGAGACACAGTGTGTGGGGACGGGGAGACACAGTGTGTGAGGAAAAAGGAGAGACACAGTGTGTGGGGAAAAAGGAGAGACACAGTGTGTGGGGAAAGGGGAGACACATTGTGTGAGGACGTGCAGACACAGAGCCTGGGGAAATGGGAGACCGTGTGTGAGGACGTGGAGACACAGTGTGTGGGGAAAGGGGAGACACAGTGTGTAGGGAAAGGTGAGACACAGTGTGTGAGGAAAGGGGAGACACAGTGTGTGAGGAAAGGGGAGACACAGTGTGTGAGGACGTGCAGACACAGAGCGCGGGGAAATGGGAGACCGTGTGTGAGGACGTGGAGACACAGTGTGTGGGGAAAGGGGAGATACAGTGTGTGGGGAAAGGGGAGACACAGTGTGTGGGGACGGGGAGACACAGTGTGTGGGGAAAGGGGAGATACAGTGTGAGACGAATGGGGAGACATGGTGTTTGAGGAAAGGGGAGACAGTGTGTGGGGAAAGGGGAGACACAGTGTGTGAGGAAAGGGGAGACACAGTGTGTGTGGAAAGGGGAAACACGGTGTGTGGGGAAAGGGGAGATACAGTGTGAGACGAATGGGGAGACACAGTGTTTGAGGAAAGGGGAGACACAGTGTGTGAGGACGTGCAGACACAGAGCGCGGGGAAATGGGAGACCGTGTGTGAGGACGTGGAGACACAGTGTGTGGGGAAAGGGGAGATACAGTGTGTGGGGAAAGGGGAGACACAGTGTGTGGGGACGGGGAGACACAGTGTGTGGGGAAAGGGGAGATACAGTGTGAGACGAATGGGGAGACATGGTGTTTGAGGAAAGGGGAGACAGTGTGTGGGGAAAGGGGAGACACAGTGTGTGAGGAAAGGGGAGACACAGTGTGTGGGGACGGGGAGACACAGTGTGTGGGGAAAGGGGAGATACAGTGTGAGACGAATGGGGAGACATGGTGTTTGAGGAAAGGGGAGACAGTGTGTGGGGAAAGGGGAGACACAGTGTGTGAGGAAAGGGGAGACACAGTGTGTGTGGAAAGGGGAAACACGGTGTGTGGGGAAAGGGGAGATACAGTGTGAGACGAATGGGGAGACACAGTGTTTGAGGAAAGGGGAGACAGTGTGTGGGGAAAGGGGAGATACAGTGTGTGTGGAAAGGGGGGAGACAGTGTGTGGGGAAAGGGGAGAAAGTGTGTGTGTGGTGGCAGACACAGAGTGTGGGGAAAGGGAGACAGTGAGTGAGGATAGGGGGGGACACAGTGTGTGAGGAAAGGGGAGACACAGAGTTTGGGAAAGGGAGACACAGTGTGTGAGGAAAGGGGAGACACAGTGGGTGGGGAAAGGGAGACACAGTGTGTGGGGACGGGGAGACACAGTGTGTGAGGAAAAAGGAGAGACACAGTGTGTGGGGAAAAAGGAGAGACACAGTGTGTGGGGAAAGGGGAGACACATTGTGTGAGGACGTGCAGACACAGAGCCTGGGGAAATGGGAGACCGTGTGTGAGGACGTGGAGACACAGTGTGTGGGGAAAGGGGAGACACAGTGTGTAGGGAAAGGGGAGACACAGTGTGTGAGGAAAGGGGAGACACAGTGTGTGAGGAAAGGGGAGACACAGTGTGTGAGGACGTGCAGACACAGAGCGCGGGGAAATGGGAGACCGTGTGTGAGGACGTGGAGACACAGTGTGTGGGGAAAGGGGAGATACAGTGTGTGGGGAAAGGGGAGACACAGTGTGTGGGGACGGGGAGACACAGTGTGTGGGGAAAGGGGAGATACAGTGTGAGACGAATGGGGAGACATGGTGTTTGAGGAAAGGGGAGACAGTGTGTGGGGAAAGGGGAGACACAGTGTGTGAGGAAAGGGGAGACACAGTGTGTGTGGAAAGGGGAAACACGGTGTGTGGGGAAAGGGGAGATACAGTGTGAGACGAATGGGGAGACACAGTGTTTGAGGAAAGGGGAGACACAGTGTGTGAGGACGTGCAGACACAGAGCGCGGGGAAATGGGAGACCGTGTGTGAGGACGTGGAGACACAGTGTGTGGGGAAAGGGGAGATACAGTGTGTGGGGAAAGGGGAGACACAGTGTGTGGGGACGGGGAGACACAGTGTGTGGGGAAAGGGGAGATACAGTGTGAGACGAATGGGGAGACATGGTGTTTGAGGAAAGGGGAGACAGTGTGTGGGGAAAGGGGAGACACAGTGTGTGAGGAAAGGGGAGACACAGTGTGTGTGGAAAGGGGAAACACGGTGTGTGGGGAAAGGGGAGATACAGTGTGAGACGAATGGGGAGACACAGTGTTTGAGGAAAGGGGAGACAGTGTGTGGGGAAAGGGGAGATACAGTGTGTGTGGAAAGGGGGGAGACAGTGTGTGGGGAAAGGGGAGAAAGTGTGTGTGTGGTGGCAGACACAGTGTGTGGGGAAAGGGAGACAGTGAGTGAGGATAGGGGGGGACACAGTGTGTGAGGAAAGGGGAGACACAGAGTTTGGGAAAGGGAGACACAGTGTGTGAGGAAAGGGGAGACACAGTGGGTGGGGAAAGGGAGACACAGTGTGTGGGGACGGGGAGACACAGTGTGTGAGGAAAGGGGAGACGCAGTGTGTGGGGAAAGGGGAGATACAGTGTGTGAGGAAAGGGGAGATACAGACTGTGGGGAAAGGGGAGACACGGTGTTTGAGGAAAGGGGAGACACAGTATGTGGGGAAAAAGGAGATACAGTGTGTAGGGAAAGGGGGGAGACAGTGTGTGGGGAAAGGGGAAAAAGTGAGTGTGAGGTGGGAGACACAGTGTGTGGGGAAAGGGAGACGGTGAGTGAGGATAGGGGGGGACACAGTGTGTGAGGAAAGAGAGACACAGTGTGTGGGGACGGGGAGACACACTGTGTGAGGAAAGGGGAGACACAGCGGGTGCGGAAAGAGAGACACAGTGTGTGGGGACGGGGAGACAGAGTGTGTGAGGAAAGGGGAGACAGAGTGTGTGGGGAAAGGGGAGACAAAGTGTGTGAGGAAAGGGAGACACGGTGTGTGGGGAAAGGGGAGACACAGTGTGTGAGGAAAGGGGAGATACAGTGTGTGAGGAAAGGGGAGATACAGTGTGTGGGGAAAGGGGAGATACGGTGTGTGGGGACGGGGAGACACGGTGTGTGGGGAAAGGGGAGACACAGTGTGTGAGGAAAGGGGAGATACAGTGTGTGAGGAAAGGGGAGATACGGTGTGTGGGGACGGGGAGACACGGTGTGTGGGGAAAGGGGAGATACAGTGTGAGACGAATGGGGAGACACGGTGTTTGAGGAAAGGGGAGACAGTGTGTGGGGAAAGGGGAGACACAGTGTGTGAGGAAAGGGGAGACGCAGTGTGTGGGGAAAGGGGAGACACAGTGTGTAGGGAAAGGGGGAGACAATGTGTGGGGAAAGGGGAGAAAGTGTGTGTGTGGTGGGAGACACAGTGTGGGGGGAAAGGGAGACAGTGAGTGAGGATAGGGGGGGCACAGTGTGTGAGGAAATGGGAGACAGAGTGTGTGGGGACGGGGAGACACAGTGTGTGGGGACGGGGAGACACAGTGTGTGGGGAAAGGGAGACTCAGTGTGTGGGGACGGGGAGACACAGTGTGTGGGGACGGGGAGACACAGTGTGTGAGGAAAGGGGAGATACAGACCGTGGGGAAAGGGGAGACACGGTGTTTGAGGAAACGGGAGACACAGTATGTGGGGAAAGGGGAGACACAGTGTGTGAGAAAAGGGGAGACGCAGTGTGCGGTGAAAGGGGAGATACAGTGTGTGAGGAAAGGGGAGACACAGTGTGCGGTGAAAGGGGAGATACAGTGTGTGAGGAAAAAGGAGAGACAAAGTGTGTGGGGAAAAAGGAGAGACACAGTGTGTGGGGAAAGGGGAGACACAGTGTGTGAGGACGTGCAGACACAGAGCGTGGGGAAATGGGAGACCATGTGTGAGGACGTGGAGACACAGTGTGTGGGGAAAGGGGAGACACAGTGTGTGGGGAAAGGGGAGATACAGTGTGTGGGGAAAGGGGAGACAAAGTGTGTGGGGACGGGGAGACACAGTGTGTGGGGAAAGGGGAGATACAGTGTGTGGGGAAAGGGGAGACACAGTGTGCAGGGAAAGGAGAGACACAGTGTGTGGGGAAAGGAGAGAAAGTGAGTGTGAGGTGGGAGACACAGTGTGTGGGGAAAGGGGAGATACAGTGAGTGAGGATAGGGGGGGACACAGTGTGTGAGGAAAGAGAGAAACAGTGTGTGGGGACGGGGAGACACAGTGTGTGAGGAAAGGGGAGACACAGCGGGTGGGGAAAGAGAGACACAGTGTGTGGGGACGGGGAGACACAGTGTGTGAGGAAAGGGGAGACAGAGTGTGTGGGGACGGGGAGATACAGTTTGTGGGGAAAGGGGAGATACAGTGTGTGGGGAAAGGGGAGACAAAGTGTGTGAGGAAAGGTGAGATACAGACTGTGGGGAAAGGGGAGACACGGTGTGTGAGGAAAGGGGAGATACAGAATGTGGGGAAAGGGGAGACACGGTGTTTGAGGAAAGGGGAGACACAGTATGTGGGGAAAGGGGAGACACAGTGTGTGAGGAAAGGGGAGACGCAGTGTGCGGTGAAAGGGGAGATACAGTGTGTGAGGAAAGGGGAGACAGTGTGTGAGGAAAGGGGAGACACAGTGTTTGGGAAAGGGGAGATACAGTGAGTGAGGACAGGGAGACACAGAGTGTGGGGACAGAGAGACACATTGTGTGGGGAAAGGGGAGACACAGTGGGTGAGGAAAGGGGAGAGACAGTGTGTGGGGAAAGGGGAGATACAGTGTGTGGGGAAAGGGGAGATACAGACTGTGGGGAAAGGGGAGACACGGTGTGTGAGGAAAGGGGAGATACAGAATGTGGGGAAAGGGGAGACACGGTGTTTGAGGAAAGGGGAGACACAGTATGTGGGGAAAGGGGAGACACAGTGTGTGAGGAAAGGGGAGACGCAGTGTGCGGTGAAAGGGGAGATACAGTGTGCAGGGAAAGGAGAGACACAGTGTGTGAGGAAAGGGGAGACGCAGTGTGTGGGGAAAGGGGAGATACAGTGTGTGAGGAAAGGGGAGATACAGACTGTGGGGAAAGGGGAGACACGGTGTTTGAGGAAAGGGGAGACCCAGTATGTGGGGAAAAAGGAGATACAGTGTGTAGGGAAAGGGGGGAGACAGTGTGTGGGGAAAGGGGAAAAAGTGAGTGTGAGGTGGGAGACACAGTGTGTGGGGAAAGGGAGACAGTGAGTGAGGATAGGGGGGGACACAGTGTGTGAGGAAAGAGAGACACAGTGTGTGGGGACGGGGAGACACACTGTGTGAGGAAAGGGGAGACACAGCGGGTGGGGAAAGAGAGACACAGTGTGTGGGGACGGGGAGACACAGTGTGTGAGGAAAGGGGAGATACAGTGTGTGAGGAAAGGGGAGATACAGACTGTGGGGAAAGGGGAGACACGGTGTTTGAGGAAAGGGGAGACACAGTATGTGGGGAAAGGGGAGACACAGTGTGTGAGGAAAGGGGAGACGCAGTGTGTGGTGAAAGGGCAGATACAGTGTGTGAGGAAAGGGGAGACACAGTGTGTGGGGAATGGGGAGAAAGTGTGAGTGTGGTGGGAGACAGTGTGTGCGGAAAGGGAGACAGTGAGTGAGGATGGGGGGAGACACAGTGTGTGAGGATGTGGAGACACAGTCTGTGGGGAAAGAGAGACACAGTGTGTGGGGACGGGGAGACACAGTGTGTGAGGAAAGGGGAGACAGAGTGGGTGGGGAAAGGGAGACACAGTGTGTGGGGACGGGGAGACACAGTGTGTGAGGAAAGGGGAGATACAGACTGTGGGGAAAGGGGAGACACGGTGTGTGAGGAAAGGGGAGATACAGACTGTGGGGAAAGGGGAGACACGGTGTTTGAGGAAACGGGAGACACAGTATGTGGGGAAAGGGGAGACACAGTGTGTGAGAAAAGGGGAGACGCAGTGTGCGGTGAAAGGGGAGATACAGTGTGTGAGGAAAGGGGAGACACAGTGTGCGGTGAAAGGGGAGATACAGTGTGTGAGGAAAAAGGAGAGACAAAGTGTGTGGGGAAAAAGGAGAGACACAGTGTGTGGGGAAAGGGGAGACACAGTGTGTGAGGACGTGCAGACACAGAGCGTGGGGAAATGGGAGACCATGTGTGAGGACGTGGAGACACAGTGTGTGGGGAAAGGGGAGACACAGTGTGTGGGGAAAGGGGAGATACAGTGTGTGGGGAAAGGGGAGACACAGTGTGTGGGGACGGGGAGACACAGTGTGTGGGGAAAGGGGAGATACAGTGTGTGGGGAAAGGGGAGACACAGTGTGCAGGGAAAGGAGAGACACAGTGTGTGGGGAAAGGAGAGAAAGTGAGTGTGAGGTGGGAGACACAGTGTGTGGGGAAAGGGGAGATACAGTGAGTGAGGAAAGGGGAGACACAGTGGGTGGGGAAAGAGAGACACAGTGTGTGGGGACGGGGAGACACAGTGTGTGAGGAAAGGGGAGACAGAGTGTGTGGGGACGGGGAGATACAGTTTGTGGGGAAAGGGGAGATACAGTGTGTGGGGAAAGGGGAGACAAAGTGTGTGAGGAAAGGTGAGATACAGACTGTGGGGAAAGGGGAGACACGGTGTGTGAGGAAAGGGGAGATACAGAATGTGGGGAAAGGGGAGACACGGTGTTTGAGGAAAGGGGAGACACAGTATGTGGGGAAAGGGGAGACACAGTGTGTGAGGAAAGGGGAGACGCAGTGTGCGGTGAAAGGGGAGATACAGTGTGTGAGGAAAGGGGAGACAGTGTGTGAGGAAAGGGGAGACACAGTGTTTGGGAAAGGGGAGATACAGTGAGTGAGGACAGGGAGACACAGAGTGTGGGGACAGAGAGACACATTGTGTGGGGAAAGGGGAGACACAGTGGGTGATGAAAGGGGAGAGACAGTGTGTGGGGAAAGGGGAGATACAGTGTGTGGGGAAAGGGGAGATACAGACTGTGGGGAAAGGGGAGACACGGTGTGTGAGGAAAGGGGAGATACAGAATGTGGGGAAAGGGGAGACACGGTGTTTGAGGAAAGGGGAGACACAGTATGTGGGGAAAGGGGAGACACAGTGTGTGAGGAAAGGGGAGACGCAGTGTGCGGTGAAAGGGGAGATACAGTGTGCAGGGAAAGGAGAGACACAGTGTGTGAGGAAAGGGGAGACGCAGTGTGTGGGGAAAGGGGAGATACAGTGTGTGAGGAAAGGGGAGATACAGACTGTGGGGAAAGGGGAGACACGGTGTTTGAGGAAAGGGGAGACACAGTATGTGGGGAAAAAGGAGATACAGTGTGTAGGGAAAGGGGGGAGACAGTGTGTGGGGAAAGGGAAAAAAGTGAGTGTGAGGTGGGAGACACAGTGTGTGGGGAAAGGGAGACAGTGAGTGAGGATAGGGGGGGACACAGTGTGGGAGGAAAGAGAGACACAGTGTGTGGGGACGGGGAGACACAGTGTGTGAGGAAAGGGGAGACACAGTGTGTGAGGAAAGGGGAGACACAGTGTGTGAGGACGTGCAGACACAGAGCGCGGGGAAATGGGAGACCGTGTGTGAGGACGTGGAGACACAGTGTGTGGGGAAAGGGGAGATACAGTGTGTGGGGAAAGGGGAGACACAGTGTGTGGGGACGGGGAGACACAGTGTGTGGGGAAAGGGGAGATACAGTGTGAGACGAATGGGGAGACATGGTGTTTGAGGAAAGGGGAGACAGTGTGTGGGGAAAGGGGAGACACAGTGTGTGAGGAAAGGGGAGACACAGTGTGTGTGGAAAGGGGAAACACGGTGTGTGGGGAAAGGGGAGATACAGTGTGAGACGAATGGGGAGACACAGTGTTTGAGGAAAGGGGAGACACAGTGTGTGAGGACGTGCAGACACAGAGCGCGGGGAAATGGGAGACCGTGTGTGAGGACGTGGAGACACAGTGTGTGGGGAAAGGGGAGATACAGTGTGTGGGGAAAGGGGAGACACAGTGTGTGGGGACGGGGAGACACAGTGTGTGGGGAAAGGGGAGATACAGTGTGAGACGAATGGGGAGACATGGTGTTTGAGGAAAGGGGAGACAGTGTGTGGGGAAAGGGGAGACACAGTGTGTGAGGAAAGGGGAGACACAGTGTGTGTGGAAAGGGGAAACACGGTGTGTGGGGAAAGGGGAGATACAGTGTGAGACGAATGGGGAGACACAGTGTTTGAGGAAAGGGGAGACAGTGTGTGGGGAAAGGGGAGATACAGTGTGTGTGGAAAGGGGGGAGACAGTGTGTGGGGAAAGGGGAGAAAGTGTGTGTGTGGTGGCAGACACAGTGTGTGGGGAAAGGGAGACAGTGAGTGAGGATAGGGGGGGACACAGTGTGTGAGGAAAGGGGAGACACAGAGTTTGGGAAAGGGAGACACAGTGTGTGAGGAAAGGGGAGACACAGAGTTTGGGAAAGGGAGACACAGTGTGTGAGGAAAGGGGAGACACAGTGGGTGGGGAAAGGGAGACACAGTGTGTGGGGACGGGGAGACACAGTGTGTGAGGAAAGGGGAGACGCAGTGTGTGGGGAAAGGGGAGATACAGTGTGTGAGGAAAGGGGAGATACAGACTGTGGGGAAAGGGGAGACACGGTGTTTGAGGAAAGGGGAGACACAGTATGTGGGGAAAAAGGAGATACAGTGTGTAGGGAAAGGGGGGAGACAGTGTGTGGGGAAAGGGGAAAAAGTGAGTGTGAGGTGGGAGACACAGTGTGTGGGGAAAGGGAGACAGTGAGTGAGGATAGGGGGGGACACAGTGTGTGAGGAAAGAGAGACACAGTGTGTGGGGACGGGGAGACACACTGTGTGAGGAAAGGGGAGACACAGCGGGTGCGGAAAGAGAGACACAGTGTGTGGGGACGGGGAGACAGAGTGTGTGAGGAAAGGGGAGACAGAGTGTGTGGGGAAAGGGGAGACAAAGTGTGTGAGGAAAGGGAGACACGGTGTGTGGGGAAAGGGGAGACACAGTGTGTGAGGAAAGGGGAGATACAGTGTGTGAGGAAAGGGGAGATACAGTGTGTGGGGAAAGGGGAGATACGGTGTGTGGGGACGGGGAGACACGGTGTGTGGGGAAAGGGGAGACACAGTGTGTGAGGAAAGGGGAGATACAGTGTGTGAGGAAAGGGGAGATACGGTGTGTGGGGACGGGGAGACACGGTGTGTGGGGAAAGGGGAGATACAGTGTGAGACGAATGGGGAGACACGGTGTTTGAGGAAAGGGGAGACAGTGTGTGGGGAAAGGGGAGACACAGTGTGTGAGGAAAGGGGAGACGCAGTGTGTGGGGAAAGGGGAGACACAGTGTGTAGGGAAAGGGGGAGACAGTGTGTGGGGAAAGGGGAGAAAGTGTGTGTGTGGTGGGAGACACAGTGTGTGGGGAAAGGGAGACAGTGAGTGAGGATAGGGGGGGCACAGTGTGTGAGGAAATGGGAGACAGAGTGTGTGGGGACGGGGAGACACAGTGTGTGGGGACGGGGAGACACAGTGTGTGGGGAAAGGGAGACTCAGTGTGTGGGGACGGGGAGACACAGTGTGTGGGGACGGGGAGACACAGTGTGTGAGGAAAGGGGAGATACAGACCGTGGGAAAGGGGAGACACGGTGTTTGAGGAAACGGGAGACACAGTGTGCGGTGAAAGGGGAGATACAGTGTGTGAGGAAAGGGGAGACACAGTGTGCGGTGAAAGGGGAGATACAGTGTGTGAGGAAAAAGGAGAGACAAAGTGTGTGGGGAAAAAGGAGAGACACAGTGTGTGGGGAAAGGGGAGACACAGTGTGTGAGGACGTGCAGACACAGAGCGTGGGGAAATGGGAGACCATGTGTGAGGACGTGGAGACACAGTGTGTGGGGAAAGGGGAGACACAGTGTGTGGGGAAAGGGGAGATACAGTGTGTGGGGAAAGGGGAGACACAGTGTGTGGGGACGGGGAGACACAGTGTGTGGGGAAAGGGGAGATACAGTGTGTGGGGAAAGGGGAGACACAGTGTGCAGGGAAAGGAGAGACACAGTGTGTGGGGAAAGGAGAGAAAGGGAGTGTGAGGTGGGAGACACAGTGTGTGGGGAAAGGGGAGATACAGTGTGTGAGGATAGGGGGGGACACAGTGTGTGAGGAAAGAGAGAAACAGTGTGTGGGGACGGGGAGACACAGTGTGTGAGGAAAGGGGAGACACAGCGGGTGGGGAAAGGGAGACACAGTGTGTGGGGACGGGGAGACACAGTGTGTGAGGAAAGGGGAGACAGAGTGTGTGGGGACGGGGAGATACAGTTTGTGGGGAAAGGGGAGATACAGTGTGTGGGGAAAGGGGAGACAAAGTGTGTGAGGAAAGGTGAGATACAGACTGTGGGGAAAGGGGAGACACGGTGTGTGAGGAAAGGGGAGATACAGAATGTGGGGAAAGGGGAGACACGGTGTTTGAGGAAAGGGGAGACACAGTATGTGGGGAAAGGGGAGACACAGTGTGTGAGGAAAGGGGAGACGCAGTGTGCGGTGAAAGGGGAGATACAGTGTGTGAGGAAAGGGGAGACAGTGTGTGAGGAAAGGGGAGACACAGTGTTTGGGAAAGGGGAGATACAGTGAGTGAGGACAGGGAGACACAGAGTGTGGGGACAGAGAGACACATTGTGTGGGGAAAGGGGAGACACAGTGGGTGAGGAAAGGGGAGAGACAGTGTGTGGGGAAAGGGGAGATACAGTGTGTGGGGAAAGGGGAGATACAGACTGTGGGGAAAGGGGAGACACGGTGTGTGAGGAAAGGGGAGATACAGAATGTGGGGAAAGGGGAGACACGGTGTTTGAGGAAAGGGGAGACACAGTATGTGGGGAAAGGGGAGACACAGTGTGTGAGGAAAGGGGAGACGCAGTGTGCGGTGAAAGGGGAGATACAGTGTGCAGGGAAAGGAGAGACACAGTGTGTGAGGAAAGGGGAGACGCAGTGTGTGGGGAAAGGGGAGATACAGTGTGTGAGGAAAGGGGAGATACAGACTGTGGGGAAAGGGGAGACACGGTGTTTGAGGAAAGGGGAGACCCAGTATGTGGGGAAAAAGGAGATACAGTGTGTAGGGAAAGGGGGGAGACAGTGTGTGGGGAAAGGGGAAAAAGTGAGTGTGAGGTGGGAGACACAGTGTGTGGGGAAAGGGAGACAGTGAGTGAGGATAGGGGGGGACACAGTGTGTGAGGAAAGAGAGACACAGTGTGTGGGGACGGGGAGACACACTGTGTGAGGAAAGGGGAGACACAGCGGGTGGGGAAAGAGAGACACAGTGTGTGGGGACGGGGAGACACAGTGTGTGAGGAAAGGGGAGATACAGTGTGTGAGGAAAGGGGAGATACAGACTGTGGGGAAAGGGGAGACACGGTGTTTGAGGAAAGGGGAGACACAGTATGTGGGGAAAGGGGAGACACAGTGTGTGAGGAAAGGGGAGACGCAGTGTGTGGTGAAAGGGGAGATACAGTGTGTGAGGAAAGGGGAGACAGTGTGTGGGGAATGGGGAGAAAGTGTGAGTGTGGTGGGAGACAGTGTGTGCGGAAAGGGAGACAGTGAGTGAGGATGGGGGGAGACACAGTGTGTGAGGATGTGGAGACACAGTCTGTGGGGAAAGAGAGACACAGTGTGTGGGGACGGGGAGACACAGTGTGTGAGGAAAGGGGAGACAGAGTGGGTGGGGAAAGGGAGACACAGTGTGTGGGGACGGGGAGACACAGTGTGTGAGGAAAGGGGAGATACAGACTGTGGGGAAAGGGGAGACACGGTGTGTGAGGAAAGGGGAGATACAGACTGTGGGGAAAGGGGAGACACGGTGTTTGAGGAAACGGGAGACACAGTATGTGGGGAAAGGGGAGACACAGTGTGTGAGAAAAGGGGAGACGCAGTGTGCGGTGAAAGGGGAGATACAGTGTGTGAGGAAAGGGGAGACACAGTGTGCGGTGAAAGGGGAGATACAGAGTGTGAGGAAAAAGGAGAGTCAAAGTGCGTGGGGAAAAAGGAGAGACACAGTGTGTGGGGAAAGGGGAGACACAGTGTTTGAGGAAAGGGGAGACACAGTATGTGGGGAAAAAGGAGATACAGTGTGTAGGGAAAGGGGGGAGTCAGTGTGTGGGGAAAGGGAAAAAAGTGAGTGTGAGGTGGGAGACACAGTGTGTGGGGAAAGGGAGACAGTGAGTGAGGATAGGGGGGGACACAGTGTGGGAGGAAAGAGAGACACAGTGTGTGGGGACGGGGAGACACAGTGTGTGAGGAAAGGGGAGACACAGTGTGTGAGGAAAGGGGAGACACAGTGTGTGAGGACGTGCAGACACAGAGCGCGGGGAAATGGGAGACCGTGTGTGAGGACGTGGAGACACAGTGTGTGGGGAAAGGGGAGATACAGTGTGTGGGGAAAGGGGAGACACAGTGTGTGGGGACGGGGAGACACAGTGTGTGGGGAAAGGGGAGATACAGTGTGAGACGAATGGGGAGACATGGTGTTTGAGGAAAGGGGAGACAGTGTGTGGGGAAAGGGGAGACACAGTGTGTGAGGAAAGGGGAGACACAGTGTGTGTGGAAAGGGGAAACACGGTGTGTGGGGAAAGGGGAGATACAGTGTGAGACGAATGGGGAGACACAGTGTTTGAGGAAAGGGGAGACACAGTGTGTGAGGACGTGCAGACACAGAGCGCGGGGAAATGGGAGACCGTGTGTGAGGACGTGGAGACACAGTGTGTGGGGAAAGGGGAGATACAGTGTGTGGGGAAAGGGGAGACACAGTGTGTGGGGACGGGGAGACACAGTGTGTGGGGAAAGGGGAGATACAGTGTGAGACGAATGGGGAGACATGGTGTTTGAGGAAAGGGGAGACAGTGTGTGGGGAAAGGGGAGACACAGTGTGTGAGGAAAGGGGAGACACAGTGTGTGTGGAAAGGGGAAACACGGTGTGTGGGGAAAGGGGAGATACAGTGTGAGACGAATGGGGAGACACAGTGTTTGAGGAAAGGGGAGACAGTGTGTGGGGAAAGGGGAGATACAGTGTGTGTGGAAAGGGGGGAGACAGTGTGTGGGGAAAGGGGAGAAAGTGTGTGTGTGGTGGCAGACACAGTGTGTGGGGAAAGGGAGACAGTGAGTGAGGATAGGGGGGGACACAGTGTGTGAGGAAAGGGGAGACACAGAGTTTGGGAAAGGGAGACACAGTGTGTGAGGAAAGGGGAGACACAGTGGGTGGGGAAAGGGAGACACAGTGTGTGGGGACGGGGAGACACAGTGTGTGAGGAAAGGGGAGACGCAGTGTGTGGGGAAAGGGGAGATACAGTGTGTGAGGAAAGGGGAGATACAGACTGTGGGGAAAGGGGAGACACGGTGTTTGAGGAAAGGGGAGACACAGTATGTGGGGAAAAAGGAGATACAGTGTGTAGGGAAAGGGGGGAGACAGTGTGTGGGGAAAGGGGAAAAAGTGAGTGTGAGGTGGGAGACACAGTGTGTGGGGAAAGGGAGACAGTGAGTGAGGATAGGGGGGGACACAGTGTGTGAGGAAAGAGAGACACAGTGTGTGGGGACGGGGAGACACACTGTGTGAGGAAAGGGGAGACACAGCGGGTGCGGAAAGAGAGACACAGTGTGTGGGGACGGGGAGACAGAGTGTGTGAGGAAAGGGGAGACAGAGTGTGTGGGGAAAGGGGAGACAAAGTGTGTGAGGAAAGGGAGACACGGTGTGTGGGGAAAGGGGAGACACAGTGTGTGAGGAAAGGGGAGATACAGTGTGTGAGGAAAGGGGAGATACAGTGTGTGGGGAAAGGGGAGATACGGTGTGTGGGGACGGGGAGACACGGTGTGTGGGGAAAGGGGAGACACAGTGTGTGAGGAAAGGGGAGACACGGTGTTTGAGGAAAGGGGAGACAGTGTGTGGGGAAAGGGGAGACACAGTGTGTGAGGAAAGTGGAGACGCAGTGTGTGGGGAAAGGGGAGACACAGTGTGTAGGGAAAGGGGGAGACAGTGTGTGGGGAAAGGGGAGAAAGTGTGTGTGTGGTGGGAGACACAGTGTGTGGGGAAAGGGAGACAGTGAGTGAGGATAGGGGGGGCACAGTGTGTGAGGAAATGGGAGACAGAGTGTGTGGGGACGGGGAGACACAGTGTGTGGGGACCGGGAGACACAGTGTGTGGGGAAAAGGAGACTCAGTGTGTGGGGACGGGGAGACACAGTGTGTGGGGACGGGGAGACACAGTGTGTGAGGAAAGGGGAGATACAGACCGTGGGAAAGGGGAGACACGGTGTTTGAGGAAACGGGAGACACAGTGTGCGGTGAAAGGGGAGATACAGTGTGTGAGGAAAGGGGAGACACAGTGTGCGGTGAAAGGGGAGATACAGTGTGTGAGGAAAAAGGAGAGACAAAGTGTGTGGGGAAAAAGGAGAGACACAGTGTGTGGGGAAAGGGGAGACACAGTGTGTGAGGACGTGCAGACACAGAGCGTGGGGAAATGGGAGACCATGTGTGAGGACGTGGAGACACAGTGTGTGGGGAAAGGGGAGACACAGTGTGTGGGGAAAGGGGAGATACAGTGTGTGGGGAAAGGGGAGACACAGTGTGTGGGGACGGGGAGACACAGTGTGTGGGGAAAGGGGAGATACAGTGTGTGGGGAAAGGGGAGACACAGTGTGCAGGGAAAGGAGAGACACAGTGTGTGGGGAAAGGAGAGAAAGGGAGTGTGAGGTGGGAGACACAGTGTGTGGGGAAAGGGGAGATACAGTGTGTGAGGATAGGGGGGGACACAGTGTGTGAGGAAAGAGAGAAACAGTGTGTGGGGACGGGGAGACACAGTGTGTGAGGAAAGGGGAGACACAGCGGGTGGGGAAAGGGAGACACAGTGTGTGGGGACGGGGAGACACAGTGTGTGAGGAAAGGGGAGACAGAGTGTGTGGGGACGGGGAGATACAGTTTGTGGGGAAAGGGGAGATACAGTGTGTGGGGAAAGGGGAGACAAAGTGTGTGAGGAAAGGTGAGATACAGACTGTGGGGAAAGGGGAGACACGGTGTGTGAGGAAAGGGGAGATACAGAATGTGGGGAAAGGGGAGACACGGTGTTTGAGGAAAGGGGAGACACAGTATGTGGGGAAAGGGGAGACACAGTGTGTGAGGAAAGGGGAGACGCAGTGTGCGGTGAAAGGGGAGATACAGTGTGTGAGGAAAGGGGAGACAGTGTGTGAGGAAAGGGGAGACACAGTGTTTGGGAAAGGGGAGATACAGTGAGTGAGGACAGGGAGACACAGAGTGTGGGGACAGAGAGACACATTGTGTGGGGAAAGGGGAGACACAGTGGGTGAGGAAAGGGGAGAGACAGTGTGTGGGGAAAGGGGAGATACAGTGTGTGGGGAAAGGGGAGATACAGACTGTGGGGAAAGGGGAGACACGGTGTGTGAGGAAAGGGGAGATACAGAATGTGGGTAAAGGGGAGACACGGTGTTTGAGGAAAGGGGAGACACAGTATGTGGGGAAAGGGGAGACACAGTGT
The DNA here is from genome assembly GCF_030144855.1 of Hypanus sabinus. Classification (NCBI taxonomy): domain Eukaryota; kingdom Metazoa; phylum Chordata; class Chondrichthyes; order Myliobatiformes; family Dasyatidae; genus Hypanus; species Hypanus sabinus. The sequence continues at coordinate 77,343 of NW_026781830.1, forward strand.
GTGAGGAAAGGGGAGACGCAGTGTGCGGTGAAAGGGGAGATACAGTGTGCAGGGAAAGGAGAGACACAGTGTGTGAGGAAAGGGGAGACGCAGTGTGTGGGGAAAGGGGAGATACAGTGTGTGAGGAAAGGGGAGATACAGACTGTGGGGAAAGGGGAGACACGGTGTTTGAGGAAAGGGGAGACCCAGTATGTGGGGAAAAAGGAGATACAGTGTGTAGGGAAAGGGGGGAGACAGTGTGTGGGGAAAGGGGAAAAAGTGAGTGTGAGGTGGGAGACACAGTGTGTGGGGAAAGGGAGACAGTGAGTGAGGATAGGGGGGGGACACAGTGTGTGAGGAAAGAGAGACACAGTGTGTGGGGACGGGGAGACACACTGTGTGAGGAAAGGGGAGACACAGCGGGTGGGGAAAGAGAGACACAGTGTGTGGGGACGGGGAGACACAGTGTGTGAGGAAAGGGGAGATACAGTGTGTGAGGAAAGGGGAGATACAGACTGTGGGGAAAGGGGAGACACGGTGTTTGAGGAAAGGGGAGACACAGTATGTGGGGAAAGGGGAGACACAGTGTGTGAGGAAAGGGGAGACGCAGTGTGTGGTGAAAGGGGAGATAAAGTGTGTGAGGAAAGGGGAGACAGTGTGTGGGGAATGGGGAGAAAGTGTGAGTGTGGTGGGAGACAGTGTGTGCGGAAAGGGAGACAGTGAGTGAGGATGGGGGGAGACACAGTGTGTGAGGATGTGGAGACACAGTCTGTGGGGAAAGAGAGACACAGTGTGTGGGGACGGGGAGACACAGTGTGTGAGGAAAGGGGAGACAGAGTGGGTGGGGAAAGGGAGACACAGTGTGTGGGGACGGGGAGACACAGTGTGTGAGGAAAGGGGAGATACAGACTGTGGGGAAAGGGGAGACACGGTGTGTGAGGAAAGGGGAGATACAGACTGTGGGGAAAGGGGAGACACGGTGTTTGAGGAAACGGGAGACACAGTATGTGGGGAAAGGGGAGACACAGTGTGTGAGAAAAGGGGAGACGCAGTGTGCGGTGAAAGGGGAGATACAGTGTGTGAGGAAAGGGGAGACACAGTGTGCGGTGAAAGGGGAGATACAGTGTGTGAGGAAAAAGGAGAGACAAAGTGCGTGGGGAAAAAGGAGAGACACAGTGTGTGGGGAAAGGGGAGACACAGTGTGTGAGGACGTGCAGACACAGAGCGTGGGGAAATGGGAGACCATGTGTGAGGACGTGGAGACACAGTGTGTGGGGAAAGGGGAGTCACAGTGTGTGGGGAAAGGGGAGATACAGTGTGTGGGGAAAGGGGAGACACAGTGTGTGGGGACGGGGAGACACAGTGTGTGGGGAAAGGGGAGATACAGTGTGTGGGGAAAGGGGAGACACAGTGTGCAGGGAAAGGAGAGACACAGTGTGTGGGGAAAGGAGAGAAAGTGAGTGTGAGGTGGGAGACACAGTGTGTGGGGAAAGGGGAGATACAGTGAGTGAGGATAGGGGGGGACACAGTGTGTGAGGAAAGAGAGAAACAGTGTGTGGGGACGGGGAGACACAGTGTGTGAGGAAAGGGGAGACACAGTGGGTGGGGAAAGAGAGACACAGTGTGTGGGGACGGGGAGACACAGTGTGTGAGGAAAGGGGAGACAGAGTGTGTGGGGACGGGGAGATACAGTTTGTGGGGAAAGGGGAGATACAGTGTGTGGGGAAAGGGGAGACAAAGTGTGTGAGGAAAGGTGAGATACAGACTGTGGGGAAAGGGGAGACACGGTGTGTGAGGAAAGGGGAGATACAGAATGTGGGGAAAGGGGAGACACGGTGTTTGAGGAAAGGGGAGACACAGTATGTGGGGAAAGGGGAGACACAGTGTGTGAGGAAAGGGGAGACGCAGTGTGCGGTTAAAGGGGAGATACAGTGTGTGAGGAAAGGGGAGACAGTGTGTGAGGAAAGGGGAGACACAGTGTTTGGGAAAGGGGAGATACAGTGTGTGAGGAAAGGGGAGATACAGACTGTGGGGAAAGGGGAGACACGGTGTTTGAGGAAAGGGGAGACACAGTATGTGGGGAAAAAGGAGATACAGTGTGTAGGGAAAGGGGGGAGACAGTGTGTGGGGAAAGGGGAAAAAGTGAGTGTGAGGTGGGAGACACAGTGTGTGGGGAAAGGGAGACAGTGAGTGAGGATAGGGGGGGACACAGTGTGGGAGGAAAGAGAGACACAGTGTGTGGGGACGGGGAGACACACTGTGTGAGGAAAGGGGAGACACAGCGGGTGGGGAAAGAGAGACACAGTGTGTGGGGACGGGGAGACACAGTGTGTGAGGAAAGGGGAGATACAGACTGTGGGGAAAGGGGAGACACGGTGTTTGAGGAAAGGGGAGACACAGTATGTGGGGAAAGGGGAGACACAGTGTGTGAGGAAAGGGGAGACGCAGTGTGTGGGGAAAGGGGAGATACAGTGTGTGAGGAAAGGGGAGACACAGTATGTGGGGAAAAAGGAGATACAGTGTGTAGGGAAAGGGGGGAGACAGTGTGTGGGGAAAGGGGAAAAAGTGAGTGTGAGGTGGGAGACACAGTGTGTGGGGAAAGGGAGACAGTGAGTGAGGATAGGGGGGGACACAGTGTGTGAGGAAAGAGAGACACAGTGTGTGGGGACGGGGAGACACAGTGTGTGAGGAAAGGGGAGATACAGTGTGTGAGGAAAGGGGAGATACAGACTGTGGGGAAAGGGGAGACACGGTGTTTGAGGAAAGGGGAGACACAGTATGTGGGGAAAGGGGAGACACAGTGTGTGAGGAAAGGGGAGACGCAGTGTGTGGGGAAAGGGGAGATACAGTGTGTGAGGAAAGGGGAGACACAGTGTGTGGGGAATGGGGAGAAAGTGTGTGTGTGGTGGGAGACAGTGTGTGCGGAAAGGGAGACAGTGAGTGGGGATGGGGGGAGACACAGTCTGTGGGGAAAGAGAGACACAGTGTGTGGGGACGGGGAGACACAGTGTGTGAGGAAAGGGGAGACAGAGTGGGTGGGGAAAGGGAGACACAGTGTGTGGGGACGGGGAGACACAGTGTGTGAGGAAAGGGGAGATACAGACTGTGGGGAAAGGGGAGACACGGTGTGTGAGGAAAGGGGAGATACAGACTGTGGGGAAAGGGGAGACACGGTGTTTGAGGAAAGAGGAGACACAGTATGTGGGGAAAGGGGAGACAGTGTGTGAGGGAAGGGGAGACGCAGTGTGTGGGGAAAGGGAAGATACAGTGTGTGAGGAAAGGGGAGACACAGTGTGTGAGGACGTGCAGACACAGAGCGTGGGGAAATGGGAGACCGTGTGTGAGGACGTGGAGACACAGTGTGTGAGGACGTGGAGACACAGTGTGTGAGGAAAGGGGAGACACGGTGTGTGGGGAAAAGGGAGACACAGTGTGTGAGGAAAGGGGAGATACAGTGTGTGAGGAAAGGGGAGATACAGTGTGTGGGGAAAGAGAGACACAGTGTGTGGGGACGGGGAGACACAGTGTGTGAGGAAAGGGGAGACAGAGTGTGTGGGGACGGGGAGATACAGTTTGTGGGGAAAGGGGAGACACAGTGTGTGGGGAAAGGGGAGACAAAGTGTGTGAGGAAAGGTGAGATACAGACTGTGGGGAAAGGGGAGACACGGTGTGTGAGGAAAGGGGAGACGCAGTGTGCGGTGAAAGGGGAGATACAGTGTGCAGGGAAAGGAGAGACACAGTGTGTGAGGAAAGGGGATACGCAGTGTGTGGGGAAAGGGGAGATAAAGTGTGTGAGGAAAGGGGAGATACAGACTGTGGGGAAAGGGGAGACACGGTGTTTGAGGAAAGGGGAGACACAGTATGTGGGGAAAAAGGAGATACAGTGTGTAGGGAAAGGGGGGAGACAGTGTGTGGGGAAAGGGGAAAAAGTGAGTGTGAGGTGGGAGACACAGTGTGTGGGGAAAGGGAGACAGTGAGTGAGGATAGGGGGGGACACAGTGTGTGAGGAAAGAGAGACACAGTGTGTGGGGACGGGGAGACACAGTGTGTGAGGAAAGGGGAGATACAGTGTGTGAGGAAAGGGGAGATACAGACTGTGGGGAAAGGGGAGACACGGTGGTTGAGGAAAGGGGAGACACAGTATGTGGGGAAAGGGGAGACACAGTGTGTGAGGAAAGGGGAGACGCAGTGTGTGGGGAAAGGGGAGATACAGTGTGTGAGGAAAGGGGAGACACAGTGTGTGGGGAATGGGGAGAAAGTGTGTGTGTGGTGGGAGACAGTGTGTGCGGAAAGGGAGACAGTGAGTGAGGATGGGGGGAGACACAGTGTGTGAGGATGTGGAGACACAGTCTGTGGGGAAAGAGAGACACAGTGTGTGGGGACGGGGAGACACAGTGTGTGAGGAAAGGGGAGATACAGACTGTGGGGAAAGGGGAGACACGGTGTGTGAGGAAAGGGGAGATACAGACTGTGGGGAAAGGGGAGACACGGTGTTTGAGGAAAGAGGAGACACAGTATGTGGGGAAAGGGGAGACAGTGTGTGAGGAAAGGGGAGACGCAGTGTGTGGGGAAAGGGGAGATACAGTGTGTGAGGAAAGGGGAGACACAGTGTGTGAGGACGTGCAGACACAGAGCGTGGGGAAATGGGAGACCGTGTGTGAGGACGTGGAGACACAGTGTGTGAGGACATGGAGACACAGTGTGTGAGGAAAGGGGAGACACGGTGTGTGGGGAAAGGGGAGACACAGTGTGTGAGGAAAGGGGAGATACAGTGTGTGAGGAAAGGGGAGATACAGTGTGTGGGGAAAGGGGAGATACGGTGTGTGGGGACGGGGAGACACGGTGTGTGGGGAAAGGGGAGACACAGTGTGTGAGGAAAGGGGAGATACAGTGTGTGAGGAAAGGGGAGATACAGTGTGTGGGGAAAGGGGAGATACGGTGTGTGGGGACGGGGAGACACGGTGTGTGGGGAAAGGGGAGATACAGTGTGAGACGAATGGGGAGACACGGTGTTAGAGGAAAGGGGAGACAGTGTGTGGGGAAAGGGGAGACACAGTGTGTGAGGAAAGGGGAGACGCAGTGTGTGGGGAAAGGGGAGACACATTGTGTAGGGAAAGGGGGAGAAAGTGTGTGGGGAAAGGGGAGAAAGTGTGTGTGTGGTGGGAGACACAGTGTGTGGGGAAAGGGAGACAGTGAGTGAGGATAGGGGGGGCACAGTGTGTGAGGAAATGGGAGACACAGTGTGTGGGGACGGGGAGACACAGTGTGTGAGGAAAGGGGAGACACAGTGGGTGGGGAAAGGGAGTCACAGTGTGTGGGGACGGGGAGACACAGTGTGTGAGGAAAGGGGAGACACAGTGGGTGGGGAAAGGGAGACTCAGTGTGTGTGGACGGGGAGACACAGTGTGTGAGGAAAGGGGAGACACAGTGTGTGGGGAAAGGGGAGATACAGTGTGTGGGGAAAGGGGAGACGCAGTGTGTGGGGAAAGGGGTGATACAGTGTGTGGGGAAAGGGGAGACACAGTATGTGGGGAAAGGGGAGATACAGTGTGTGGGGAAAGGGGAGATACAGTGTGTGAGGAAAGGGGAGACACAGTGTGTGGGGAAAGGGGAGACAGTGTGTGGGGAAAGGGGAGATACAGTGTGTGAGGAAAGGGGAGATACAGTGTGTGGGGAAAGGGGAGACAGTGTGTGGGGAAAGGGGAGATACAGTGTGTGGGGAAAGGGGAGACGCAGTGTGTGGGGAAAGGGGTGATACAGTGTGTGGGGAAAGGGGAGACACAGAGTGTGGGGAAAGGGGAGAAACAGTGTGTGAGGAAAGGGGAGATACAGACTGTGGGGAAAGGGGAGACACGGTGTTTGAGGAAAGGGGAGACACAGAATGTGGGGAAAGGGGAGACACAGTGTGTGAGGAAAGGGGAGATACAGTGTGTGAGGAAAGGGGAGACACAGTGTGTGAGGAAAAAGGAGAGACACAGTGTGTGGGGAAAAAGGAGAGACACAGTGTGTGGGGAAAGGGGAGATACAGTGCATGGGAAAAGGGGAGACGGTGTGTGAGGAAAGGGGAGACACAGTGTGAGGAAAGGGGAGACACAGAGTGTGGGGAAAGGGGAGACACAGTGTGTGAGGAAAGGGGAGATACAGTGTGTGTGGAAAGGGGGGAGACAGTATGTGGGGAAAGGGGAGAAAGTGTGTGTGTGGTGGGAGACAGTGTGTGGGGAAAGGGAGACAGTGAGTGAGGATGGGGGGGTACACAGTGTGTGAGGATGTGGAGACACAGTCTGTGGGGTAAGAGAGACACAGTGTGCGGGGACGGGGAGACATAGTGTGTGAGGAAAGGGGAGACAGAGTGGGTGGGGAAAGGGAGACACAGTGTGTGAGGAAAGGGGAGATACAGACCGTGGGGAAAGGGGAGACACGGTGTTTGAGGAAACGGGAGACACAGTATGTGGGGAAAGGGGAGACACAGTGTGTGAGAAAAGGGGAGACGCAGTGTGCGGTGAAAGGGGAGATACAGTGTGTGAGGAAAGGGGAGACACAGTGTGCGGTGAAAGGGGAGATACAGTGTGTGAGGAAAAAGGAGAGACACAGTGTGTGGGGAAAGGGGAGACACAGTGTGTGAGGACGTGCAGACACAGAGCGTGGGGAAATGGGAGACCGTGTGTGAGGACGTGGAGACACAGTGTGTGGGGAAAGGGGAGACACAGTGTGTGGGGAAAGGGGAGATACAGTGTGTGGGGAAAGGGGAGACACAGTGTGTGGGGACGGGGAGACACAGTGTGTGGCGAAAGGGGAGATACAGTGTGTGGGGAAAGGGGAGACACAGTGTGCAGGGAAAGGAGAGACACAGTGTGTGGGGAAAGGGGTGATACAGTGTGTGAGGAAAGGGGAGATACAGACTGTGGGGAAAGGGGAGACACGGTGTTTGAGGAAAGGGGAGACACAGAATGTGGGGAAAGTGGAGACACAGTGTGTGAGGAAAGGGGAGATACAGTGTGTGAGGAAAGGGGAGACACAGTGTGTGAGGAAAAAGGAGAGACACAGTGTGTGGGGAAAAAGGAGAGACACAGTGTGTGGGGAAAGGGGAGATACAGTGCATGGGAAAAGGGGAGACACGGTGTGTGAGGAAAGGGGAGACACAGTGTGAGGAAAGGGGAGACACAGAGTGTGGGGAAAGGGGAGACACATTGTGTGAGGAAAGGGGAGATACAGTGTGTGTGGAAAGGGGGGAGACAGTATGTGGGGAAAGGGGAGAAAGTGTGTGTGTGGTGGGAGACAGTGTGTGGGGAAAGGGAGACAGTGAGTGAGGATGGGGGGGTACACAGTGTGTGAGGATGTGGAGACTCAGTCTGTGGGGTAAGAGAGACACAGTGTGCGGGGACGGGGAGACACAGTGTGTGAGGAAAGGGGAGACAGAGTGGGTGGGGAAAGGGAGACAAAGTGTGTGGGGACGGGGAGACACAGTGTGTGAGGAAAGGGGAGATACAGACCGTGGGGAAAGGGGAGACACGGTGTTTGAGGAAACGGGAGACACAGTATGTGGGGAAAGGGGAGACACAGTGTGTGAGAAAAGGGGAGACGCAGTGTGTGAGGAAAGGGGAGATACAGTGTGTGAGGAAAGGGGAGACACAGTGTGCGGTGAAAGGGGAGATACAGTGTGTGAGGAAAAAGGAGAGACACAGTGTGTGGGGAAAGGGGAGACACAGTGTGTGAGGACGTGCAGACACAGAGCGTGGGGAAATGGGAGACTGTGTGTGAGGACGTGGAGACACAGTGTGTGGGGAAAGGGGAGACACAGTGTGTGGGGAAAGGGGAGACACAGTGTGTGGGGAAAGGGGAGATACAGTGTGTGGGGAAAGGGGAGACACAGTGTGTGGGGACGGGGAGACACAGTGTGTGGGGAAAGGGGAGATACAGTGTGTGGGGAAAGGGGAGACACAGTGTGCAGGGAAAGGAGAGACACAGTGTGTGAGGAAAGGGGAGATACAGACTGTGGGGAAAGGGGAGATACAGTGTGTGGGGAAAGGGGAGATACAGTGTGTGAGGAAAGGGGAGACAGAGTGGGTGGGGAAAGGGAGACAAAGTGTGTGGGGACGGGGAGACACAGTGTGTGAGGAAAGGGGAGATACAGACCGTGGGGAAAGGGGAGACACGGTGTTTGAGGAAACGGGAGACACAGTATGTGGGGAAAGGGGAGACACAGTGTGTGAGAAAAGGGGAGACGCAGTGTGCGGTGAAAGGGGAGATACAGTGTGTGAGGAAAGGGGAGACACAGTGTGCGGTGAAAGGGGAGATACAGTGTGTGAGGAAAAAGGAGAGACACAGTGTGTGGGGAAAGGGGAGACACAGTGTGTGAGGACGTGCAGACACAGAGCGTGGGGAAATGGGAGACCGTGTGTGAGGACGTGGAGACACAGTGTGTGGGGAAAGGGGAGACACAGTGTGTGGGGAAAGGGGAGATACAGTGTGTGGGGAAAGGGGAGACACAGTGTGTGGGGACGGGGAGACACAGTGTGTGGGGAAAGGGGAGATACAGTGTGTGGGGAAAGGGGAGACACAGTGTGCAGGGAAAGGAGAGACACAGTGTGTGAGGAAAGGGGAGATACAGACTGTGGGGAAAGGGGAGACACGGTGTTTGAGGAAAGGGGAGACACAGAATGTGGGGAAAGGGGAGACACAGTGTGTGAGGAAAGGGGAGATACAGTGTGTGAGGAAAGGGGAGACACAGTGTGTGAGGAAAAAGGAGAGACACAGTGTGTGGGGAAAAAGGGGAGACACAGTGTGTGGGGAAAGGGGAGATACAGTGCATGGGAAAAGGGGAGACACGGTGTGTGAGGAAAGGGGAGACACAGTGTGAGGAAAGGGGAGACACAGAGTGTGGGGAAAGGGGAGACACAGTGTGTGAGGAAAGGGGAGATACAGTGTGTGTGGAAAGGGGGGAGACAGTATGTGGGGAAAGGGGAGAAAGTGTGTGTGTGGTGGGAGACAGAGTGTGGGGAAAGGGAGACAGTGAGTGAGGATGGGGGGGTACACAGTGTGTGAGGATGTGGAGACACAGTCTGTGGGGTAAGAGAGACACAGTGTGCGGGGACGGGGAGACACAGTGTGTGAGGAAAGGGGAGACAGAGTGGGTGGGGAAAGGGAGACAAAGTGTGTGGGGACGGGGAGACACAGAGTGTGAGGAAAGGGGAGATACAGACCGTGGGGAAAGGGGAGACACGGTGTTTGAGGAAACGGGAGACACAGTATGTGGGGAAAGGGAGACAGTGAGTGAGGATAGGGGGGGCACAGTGTGTGAGGAAATGGGAGACACAGTGTGTGGGGACGGGGAGACACAGTGTGTGAGGAAAGGGGAGACACAGTGGGTGGGGAAAGGGAGTCACAGTGTGTGGGGACGGGGAGACACAGTGTGTGAGGAAAGGGGAGACACAGTGGGTGGGGAAAGAGAGTCACAGTGTGTGGGGACGGGGAGACACAGTGTGTGAGGAAAGGGGAGACACAGTGGGTGGGGAAAGGGAGACTCAGTGTGTGGGGACGGGGAGACACAGTGTGTGAGGAAAGGGGAGACACAGTGTGTGGGGAAAGGGGAGATACAGTGTGTGGGGAAAGGGGAGACGCAGTGTGTGGGGAAAGGGGTGATACAGTGTGTGGGGAAAGGGGAGACACAGTATGTGGGGAAAGGGGAGATACAGTGTGTGGGGAAAGGGGAGATACAGTGTGTGAGGAAAGGGGAGACACAGTGTGTGGGGAAAGGGGAGACAGTGTGTGGGGAAAGGGGAGATACAGTGTGTGAGGAAAGGGGAGATACAGTGTGTGGGGAAAGGGGAGACAGTGTGTGGGGAAAGGGGAGATACAGTGTGTGGGGAAAGGGGAGACGCTGTGTGTGGGGAAAGGGGTGATACAGTGTGTGGGGAAAGGGGAGACACAGTGTGTGGGGAAAGGGGAGAAACAGTGTGTGAGGAAAGGGGAGATACAGACTGTGGGGAATTGGAGACACGGTGTTTGAGGAAAGGGGAGACACAGAATGTGGGGAAAGGGGAGACACAGTGTGTGAGGAAAGGGGAGATACAGTGTGTGAGGAAAGGGGAGACACAGTGTGTGGGGAAAGGGGAGTAAGTGTGTGTGTGGGGAAAGGGGAGACACGGTGTTTGAGGAAAGGGGAGACACAGTATGTGGGGAAAGGGGAGACACAGTGTGTGAGGAAAGGGGAGATACAGTGTGTGAGGAAAGGGGAGACACAGTGTGTGAGGAAAAAGGAGAGACACAGTGTGTGGGGAAAAAGGAGAGACACAGTGTGTGGGGAAAGGGGAGATACAGTGCATGGGAAAAGGGGAGACACGGTGTGTGAGGAAAGGGGAGACACAGTGTGAGGAAAGGGGAGACACAGAGTGTGGGGAAAGGGGAGACACAGTGTGTGAGGAAAGGGGAGATACAGTGTGTGTGGAAAGGGGGGAGACAGTATGTGGGGAAAGGGGAGAAAGTGTGTGTGTGGTGGGAGACAGTGTGTGGGGAAAGGGAGACAGTGAGTGAGGATGGGGGGGTACACAGTGTGTGAGGATGTGGAGACACAGTCTGTGGGGTAAGAGAGACACAGTGTGCGGGGACGGGGAGACATAGTGTGTGAGGAAAGGGGAGACAGAGTGGGTGGGGAAAGGGAGACACAGTGTGTGAGGAAAGGGGAGATACAGACCGTGGGGAAAGGGGAGACACGGTGTTTGAGGAAACGGGAGACACAGTATGTGGGGAAAGGGAGACACAGTGTGTGAGAAAAGGGGAGACGCAGTGTGCGGTGAAAGGGGAGATACAGTGTGTGAGGAAAGGGGAGACACAGTGTGCGGTGAAAGGGGAGATACAGTGTGTGAGGAAAATGGAGAGACACAGTGTGTGGGGAAAGGGGAGACACAGTGTGTGAGGACGTGCAGACACAGAGCGTGGGGAAATGGGAGAACGTGTGTGAGGACGTGGAGACACAGTGTGTGGGGAAAGGGGAGACACAGTGTGTGGGGAAAGGGGAGATACAGTGTGTGGGGAAAGGGGAGACACAGTGTGTGGGGACGGGGAGACACAGTGTGTGGCGAAAGGGGAGATACAGTGTGTGGGGAAAGGGGAGACACAGTGTGCAGGGAAAGGAGAGACACAGTGTGTGGGGAAAGGGGTGATACAGTGTGTGAGGAAAGGGGAGATACAGACTGTGGGGAAAGGGGAGACACGGTGTTTGAGGAAAGGGGAGACACAGAATGTGGGGAAAGGGGAGACACAGTGTGTGAGGAAAGGGGAGATACAGTGTGTGAGGAAAGGGGAGACACAGTGTGTGAGGAAAAAGGAGAGACACAGTGTGTGGGGAAAAAGGAGAGACACAGTGTGTGGGGAAAGGGGAGATACAGTGCATGGGAAAAGGGGAGACACGGTGTGTGAGGAAAGGGGAGACACAGTGTGAGGAAAGGGGAGACACAGAGTGTGGGGAAAGGGGAGACACAGTGTGTGAGGAAAGGGGAGATACAGTGTGTGTGGAAAGGGGGGAGACAGTATGTGGGGAAAGGGGAGAAAGTGTGTGTGTGTTGGGAGACAGTGTGTGGGGAAAGGGAGACAGTGAGTGAGGATGGGGGGGGTACACAGTGTGTGAGGATGTGGAGACACAGTCTGTGGGGTAAGAGAGACACAGTGTGCGGGGACGGGGAGACACAGTGTGTGAGGAAAGGGGAGACAGAGTGGGTGGGGAAAGGGAGACAAAGTGTGTGGGGACGGGGAGACACAGTGTGTGAGGAAAGGGGAGATACAGACCGTGGGGAAAGGGGAGACACGGTGTTTGAGGAAACGGGAGACACAGTATGTGGGGAAAGGGAGACACAGTGTGTGAGAAAAGGGGAGACGCAGTGTGTGAGGAAAGGGGAGATACAGTGTGTGAGGAAAGGGGAGACACAGTGTGCGGTGAAAGGGGAGATACAGTGTGTGAGGAAAAAGGAGAGACACAGTGTGTGGGGAAAGGGGAGACACAGTGTGTGAGGACGTGCAGACACAGAGCGTGGGGAAATGGGAGACTGTGTGTGAGGACGTGGAGACACAGTGTGTGGGGAAAGGGGAGACACAGTGTGTGGGGAAAGGGGAGATACAGTGTGTGGGGAAAGGGGAGACACAGTGTGTGGGGACGGGGAGACACAGTGTGTGGGGAAAGGGGAGATACAGTGTGTGGGGAAAGGGGAGACACAGTGTGCAGGGAAAGGAGAGACACAGTGTGTGAGGAAAGGGGAGATACAGACTGTGGGAAAGGGGAGATACAGTGTGTGGGGAAAGGGGAGATACAGTGTGTGAGGAAAGGGGAGACAGAGTGGGTGGGGAAAGGAGACAAAGTGTGTGGGGACGGGGAGACACAGTGTGTGAGGAAAGGGGAGATACAGACCGTGGGGAAAGGGGAGACACGGTGTTTGAGGAAACGGGAGACACAGTATGTGGGGAAAGGGGAGACACAGTGTGTGAGAAAAGGGGAGACGCAGTGTGCGGTGAAAGGGGAGATACAGAGTGTGAGGAAAGGGGAGACACAGTGTGCGGTGAAAGGGGAGATACAGTGTGTGAGGAAAAAGGAGAGACACAGTGTGTGGGGAAAGGGGAGACACAGTGTGTGAGGACGTGCAGACACAGAGCGTGGGGAAATGGGAGACCGTGTGTGAGGACGTGGAGACACAGTGTGTGGGGAAAGGGGAGACACAGTGTGTGGGGAAAGGGGAGATACAGTGTGTGGGGAAAGGGGAGACACAGTGTGTGGGGACGGGGAGACACAGTGTGTGGGGAAAGGGGAGATACAGTGTGTGGGGAAAGGGGAGACACAGTGTGCAGGGAAAGGAGAGACACAGTGTGTGAGGAAAGGGGAGATACAGACTGTGGGGAAAGGGGAGACACCGTGTTTGAGGAAAGGGGAGACACAGAATGTGGGGAAAGGGGGAGACACAGTGTGTGAGGAAAGGGGAGATACAGTGTGTGAGGAAAGGGGAGACACAGTGTGTGAGGAAAAAGGAGAGACACAGTGTGTGGGGAAAAAGGGGAGACACAGTGTGTGGGGAAAGGGGAGATACAGTGCATGGGAAAAGGGGAGACACGGTGTGTGAGGAAAGGGGAGACACAGTGTGAGGAAAGGGGAGACACAGAGTGTGGGGAAAGGGGAGACACAGTGTGTGAGGAAAGGGGAGATACAGTGTGTGTGGAAAGGGGGGAGACAGTATGTGGGGAAAGGGGAGAAAGTGTGTGTGTGGTGGGAGACAGAGTGTGGGGAAAGGGAGACAGTGAGTGAGGATGGGGGGGTACACAGTGTGTGAGGATGTGGAGACACAGTCTGTGGGGTAAGAGAGACACAGTGTGCGGGGACGGGGAGACACAGTGTGTGAGGAAAGGGGAGACAGAGTGGGTGGGGAAAGGGAGACCAAGTGTGTGGGGACGGGGAGACACAGAGTGTGAGGAAAGGGGAGATACAGACCGTGGGGAAAGGGGAGACACGGTGTTTGAGGAAACGGGAGACACAGTATGTGGGGAAAGGGAGACAGTGAGTGAGGATAGGGGGGGCACAGTGTGTGAGGAAATGGGAGACACAGTGTGTGGGGACGGGGGAGACACAGTGTGTGAGGAAAGGGGAGACACAGTGGGTGGGGAAAGGGAGTCACAGTGTGTGGGGACGGGGAGACACAGTGTGTGAGGAAAGGGGAGACACAGTGGGTGGGGAAAGAGAGTCACAGTGTGTGGGGACGGGGAGACACAGTGTGTGAGGAAAGGGAGACACAGTGTGTGGGGAAAGGGGAGATACAGTGTGTGGGGAAAGGGGAGACGCAGTGTGTGGGGAAAGGGGTGATACAGTGTGTGGGGAAAGGGGAGACACAGTATGTGGGGAAAGGGGAGATACAGTGTGTGGGGAAAGGGGAGATACAGTGTGTGAGGAAAGGGGAGACACAGTGTGTGGGGACGGGGAGACACAGTGTGTGGGGAAAGGGGAGATACAGTGTGTGGGGAAAGGGGAGACACAGTGTGCAGGGAAAGGAGAGACACAGTGTGTGAGGAAAGGGGAGATACAGACTGTGGGGAAAGGGGAGATACAGTGTGTGGGGAAAGGGGAGATACAGTGTGTGAGGAAAGGGGAGATACAGACTGTGGGGAAAGGGGAGACACGGTGTTTGAGGAAAGGGGAGACACAGTATGTGGGGAAAAAGGAGATACAGTGTGTGTGGAAAGGGGGGAGACAGTGTGTGGGGAAAGGGGAGAAAGTGAGTGTGAGGTGGGAGACACAGTGTGTGGGGAAAGGGGAGATACAGTGAGTGAGGATAGGGGGGGACACAGTGTGTGAGGAAAGAGAGAAATAGTGTGTGGGGACGGGGAGACACAGTGTGTGAAGAAAGGGGAGACACAGCGGGTGGGGAAAGAGAGACACAGTGTGTGGGGACGGGGAGACACAGTGTGTGAGGAAAGGGGAGACAGAGTGTGTGGGGACGGGGAGATACAGTTTGTGGGGAAAGGGGAGACACAGTGTGTGGGGAAAGGGGAGACAAAGTGTGTGAGGAAAGGTGAGATACAGACTGTGGGGAAAGGGGAGACACGGTGTGTGAGGAAAGGGGAGATACAGAATGTGGGGAAAGGGGAGACACGGTGTTTGAGGAAAGGGGAGACACAGTATGTGGGGAAAGGGGAGACACAGTGTGTGAGGAAAGGGGAGACGCAGTGTGCGGTGAAAGGGGAGATACAGTGTGTGAGGAAAGGGGAGACAGTGTGTGAGGAAAGGGGAGACACAGTGTTTGGGAAAGGGGAGATACAGTGAGTGAGGACAGGGAGACACAGAGTGTGGGGACAGAGAGACACATTGTGTGGGGAAAGGGGAGACACAGTGTGTGAGGAAAGGGGAGAGACAGTGTGTGGGGAAAGGGGAGATACAGTGTGTGGGGAAAGGGGAGATACAGACTGTGGGGAAAGGGGAGACACGGTGTGTGAGGAAAGGGGAGATACAGAATGTGGGGAAAGGGGAGACACGGTGTTTGAGGAAAGGGGAGACACAGTATGTGGGGAAAGGGGAGACACAGTGTGTGAGGAAAGGGGAGACGCAGTGTGTGGTGAAAGGGGAGATACAGTGTGCAGGGAAAGGAGAGACACAGTGTGTGAGGAAAGGGGAGACGCAGTGTGTGGGGAAAGGGGAGATACAGTGTGTGAGGAAAGGGGAGATACAGACTGTGGGGAAAGGGGAGACACGGTGTTTGAGGAAAGGGGAGACACAGTATGTGGGGAAAAAGGAGATACAGTGTGTAGGGAAAGGGGGGAGACAGTGTCTGGGGAAAGGGGAAAAAGTGAGTGTGAGGTGGGAGACACAATGTGTGGGGAAAGGGAGACAGTGAGTGAGGATAGGGGGGGACACAGTGTGTGAGGAAAGAGAGACACAGTGTGTGGGGACGGGGAGACACACTGTGTGAGGAAAGGGGAGACACAGCGGGTGGGGAAAGAGAGACAGTGTGTGGGGACGGGGAGACACAGTGTGTGAGGAAAGGGGAGATACAGTGTGTGAGGAAAGGGGAGATACAGACTGTGGGGAAAGGGGAGACACGGTGTTTGAGGAAAGGGGAGACACAGTATGTGGGGAAAGGGGAGACACAGTGTGTGAGGAAAGGGGAGACGCAGTGTGTGGGGAAAGGGGAGATACAGTGTGTGAGGAAAGGGGAGACACAGTGTGTGGGGAATGGGGAGAAAGTGTGTGTGTGGTGGGAGACAGTGTGTGCGGAAAGGGAGACAGTGAGTGAGGATGGGGGAGACACAGTGTGTGAGGATGTGGAGACACAGTCTGTGGGGAAAGAGAGACACAGTGTGTGGGGACGGGGAGACACAGTGTGTGAGGAAAGGGGAGACTGAGTGGGTGGGGAAAGGGAGACACAGTGTGTGGGGACGGGGAGACACAGTGTGTGAGGAAAGGGGAGATACAGACTGTGGGGAAAGGGGAGACACGGTGTGTGTGGAAAGGGGAGATACAGACTGTGGGGAAAGGGGAGACACGGTGTTTGAGGAAAGAGGAGACACAGTATGTGGGGAAAGGGGAGACAGTGTGTGAGGAAAGGGGAGACGCAGTGTGTGGGGAAAGGGGAGATACAGTGTGTGAGGAAAGGGGAGACACAGTGTGTGAGGACGTGCAGACACAGAGCGTGGGGAAATGGGAGACCGTGTGTGAGGACCTGGAGACACAGTGTGTGAGGACGTGGAGACACAGTGTGTGAGGAAAGGGGAGACGCAGTGTGTGGGGAAAGGGGAGACACAGTGTGTGAGGAAAGGGGAGATACAGTGTGTGAGGAAAGGGGAGATACAGTGTGTGGGGAAAGGGGAGATACGGTGTTTGGGGACGGGGAGACACGGTGCGTGGGGAAAGGGGAGACACAGTGTGTGAGGAAAGGGGAGACACAGTGTGTGAGGAAAGGGGAGATACAGTGTGTGAGGAAAGGGGAGATACAGTGTGTGGGGAAAGGGGAGATACGGTGTGTGGGGACGGGGAGACACGGTGTGTTGGGAAAGGGGAGATACAGTGTGAGACGAATGGGGAGACACGGTGTTTGAGGAAAGGGGAGACAGTGTGTGGGGAAAGGAGAGACACAGTGTGTGAGGAAAGGGGAGACGCAGTGTGTGGGGAAAGGGGAGACACAGTGTGTAGGGAAAGGGGGAGACAGTGTGTGGGGAAAGGGGAGAAAGTGTGTGTGTGGTGGGAGACACAGTGTGTGGGGAAAGGGAGACAGTGAGTGAGGATGTGGGGAGACACAGTGGGTGGGGAAAGGGAGACTCAGTGTGTGGGGACGGGGAGACACAGTGTGTGAGGAAAGGGGAGACACAGTGGGTGGGGAAAGGGAGACTCAGTGTGTGGGGACGGGGAGACACAGTGTGTGAGGAAAGGGGAGACACAGTGTGTGGGGAAAGGGGAGACACAGTGGGTGGGGAAAGGGGAGACGCAGTGTGTGGGGAAAGGGGGGATACAGTGTGTGAGGAAAGGGAGATACAGACTGTGGGGAAAGGGGAGACACGGTGTTTGAGGAAAGGGGAGATACAGACTGTGGGGAAAGGGGAGACACAGTGTGTGAGGAAAGGGGAGATACTGTGTGTGAGGAAAGGGGAGACACAGTGTGTGAGGAAAAAGGAGAGACACAGTGTGTGGGGAAAAAGGAGAGACACAGTGTGTGGGGAAAGGGGAGATACAGTGCATGGGAAAAGGGGAGACACGGTGTGTGAGGAAAGGGGAGCCACAGTGTGAGGAAAGGGGAGACACAGAGTGTGGGGAAAGGGGAGACACAGTGTGTGAGGAAAGGAGAGATACAGTGTGTGTGGAAAGGGGGGAGACAGTATGTGGGGAAAGGGGAGAAAGTGTGTGTGTGGTGGGAGACAGTGTGTGGGGAAAGGGAGACAGTGAGTGAGGATGGGGGGGGACACAGTGTGTGAGGATGTGGAGACACAGTCTGTGGGGTAAGAGAGACACAGTGTGCGGGGACGGGGAGACACAGTGTGTGAGGAAAGGGGAGACAGAGTGGGTGGGGAAAGGGAGACACAGTGTGTGGTGACGGGGAGACACAGTGTGTGAGGAAAGGGGAGATACAGACCATGGGGAAAGGGGAGACACGGTGTTTGAGGAAACGGGAGACACAGTATGTGGGGAAAGGGGAGACACAATGTGTGAGAAAAGGGGAGACGCAGTGTGCGGTGAAAGCGGAGATACAGTGTGTGAGGAAAGGGGAGACACAGTGTGTGAGGAAAAAGGAGAGACAAAGTGTGTGGGGAAAAAGGAGAGACACAGTGTGTGGGGAAAGGGGAGACACAGTGTGTGAGGACGTGCAGACACAGAGCGTGGGGAAATGGGAGACCGTGTGTGAGGACGTGGAGACACAGTGTGTGGGGAAAGGGGAGACACAGTGTGTGGGGAAAGGGGAGATACAGTGTGTGGGGAAAGGGGAGACACAGTGTGTGGGGACGGGGAGACACAGTGTGTGGGGAAAGGGGAGATACAGTGTGTGGGGAAAGGGGTGACACAGTGTGCAGGGAAAGGAGAGACACAGTGTGTGAGGAAAGGGGAGATACAGACTGTGGGGAAAGGGGAGATACAGTGTGTGGGGAAAGGGGAGATACAGTGTGTGAGGAAAGGGGAGATACAGACTGTGGGGAAAGGGGAGACACGGTGTTTGAGGAAAGGGGAGACACAGTACGTGGGGAAAAAGGAGATACAGTGTGTGTGGAAAGGGGGGAGACAGTGTGTGGGGAAAGGGGAGAAAGTGAGTGTGAGGTGGGAGACACAGTGTGTGGGGAAAGGGGAGATACAGTGAGTGAGGATAGGGGGGGACAGTGTGTGAGGAAAGAGAGAAACAGTGTGTGGGGACGGGGAGACACAGTGTGTGAGGAAAGGGGAGACACAGCGGGTGGGGAAAGAGAGACACAGTGTGTGGGGACGGGGAGACACAGTGTGTGAGGAAAGGGGAGACACAGTATGTGGGGAAAGGGGAGACACAGTGTGTGAGGAAAGGGGAGACGCAGTGTGCGGTGAAAGGGGAGATACAGTGTGTGAGGAAAGGGGAGACAGTGTGTGAGGAAAGGGGAGACACAGTGTTTGGGAAAGGGGAGATACAGTGAGTGAGGACAGGGAGACACAGAGTGTGGGGACAGAGAGACAGATTGTGTGGGGAAAGGGGAGACACAGTGTGTGAGGAAAGGGGAGAGACAGAGTGTGGGGAAAGGGGAGATACTATGTGAGGAAAGGGGAGACACAGTGTGTGGGGAATGGGGAGAAAGTGTGTGTGTGGTGGGAGACAGTGTGTGGGGAAAGGGAGACAGTGAGTGAGGATGGGGGGAGACACAGTGTGTGAGGATGTGGAGACACAGTCTGTGGGGAAAGAGAGACACAGTGTGTGGGGACGGGGAGACAGTGTGTGAGGAAAGGGGAGACAGAGTGGGTGGGGACGGGGAGACACAGTGTGTGAGGAAAGGGGAGATACAGACTGTGGGGAAAGGGGAGACACGGTGTGTGAGGAAAGGGGAGATACAGACAGTGGGGAAAGGGGAGACACGGTGTTTGAGGAAAGAGGAGACACAGTATGTGGGGAAAGGGGAGACAGTGTGTGAGGAAAGGGGAGACGCAGTGTGTGGGGAAAGGGGAGATACAGTGTGTGAGGAAAGGGGAGACACAGTGTGTGAGGAAAAAGGAGAGACACAGTGTGTGGGGAAAAAGGAGACACAGTGTGTGAGGACGTGCAGACACAGAGCGTGGGGAAATGGGAGACCGTGTGTGAGGACGTGGAGACACAGTGTGTGGGGAAAGGGGAGACACAGTGTGTGTGGAAAGGGGAGACACGATGTTTGAGGAAAGGTGAGACACAGTATGTGGGGAAAGGGGAGACACAGCGTGTGAGGAAAGGGGAGACACAGTGTGTGAGGACGTGGAGACACAGTGTGTGAGGAAAGGGGAGACACGGTGTGTGGGGAAAGGGGAGACACGGTGTTTGAGGAAAGGTGAGACACAGTATGTGGGGAAAGGGGAGACACAGCGTGTGAGGAAAGGGGAGACACGGTGTGTGGGGAAAGGGGAGACACAGTGTGTGAGGAAAGGGGAGATACAGTGTGTGGGGAAAGGGGAGATACAGTGTGTGGGGAAAGGGGAGACACAGTGTGTGGGGAAAGGGGAGAAAGTGTGTATGTGGTGGGAGACACAGTGTGTGGGGAAAGGGAGACAGTGAGTGAGGATCGGGGGGGATCAGTGTGTGAGGAAAGAGAGTCACAGTGTGTGGGGACGGGGAGACACAGTGTGTGAGGAAAGGGGAGACACAGTGGGTGGGGAAAGGGAGACTCAGTGTGTGGGGACGGGGAGACACAGTGTGTGAGGAAAGGGGAGACACAGTGTGTGGGGAAAGGGGAGATACAGAGTGTGGGGAAAGGGGAGATACAGTGTGCACGGAAAGGAGAGACACAGTGTGTGAGGAAAGGGGAGACGCAGTGTGTGGGGAAAGGGGTGATACAGACTGTGGGGAAAGGGGAGACACGGTGTTTGAGGAAAGGGGAGACACAGAATGTGGGGAAAGGGGAGACACAGTGTGTGAGGAAAGGGGAGACACAGTTTGTGAGGAAAAAGGAGAGACACAGTGTGTGGGGAAAGGGGAGATACAGTGCATGGGAAAAGGGGAGACACAGTGTGTGAGGAAAGGGGAGACACAGTGTGAGGAAAGGGGAGATACAGTGTGTGTGGAAAGGGGGGAGACAGTGTGTGGGGAAAGGGGAGAAAGTGTGTGTGTGGTGGGAGACAGTGTGTGGGGAAAGGGAGACAGTGAGTGAGGATGGGGGGGGACACAGTGTGTGAGGATGTGGAGACACAGTCTTTGGGGTAAGAGAGACACAGTGTGCGGGGACGGGGAGACACAGTGTGTGAGGAAAGGGGAGACAGAGTGGGTGGGGAAAGGGAGACACAGTGTGTGGGGACGGGGAGACACAGTGTGTGAGGAAAGGGGAGATACAGACCGTGGGGAAAGGGGAGACACGGTGTTTGAGGAAACGGGAGACACAGTATGTGGGGAAAGGGGAGACACAGTGTGTGAGGAAAGGGGAGACGCAGTGTGTGGGGAAAGGGGAGATACAGTGTGTGAGGAAAGGGGAGACACAGTGTGTGAGGAAAAAGGAGAGACACAGTGCGTGGGGAAAGGGGAGATACAGTGTGAGACGAATGGGGAGACACGGTGTTTGAGGAAAGGGGAGACACAGTGGGTGGGGAAAGGGAGACACAGTGTGTGGGGACGGGGAGATACAGTGTGTGGGGAACGGGGAGACACAGTGTGCAGGGAAAGGACAGACACAGTGTGTGAGGAAAGGGGAGATACAGACTGTGGGGAAAGGGGAGATACAGTGTGTGGGGAAAGGGGAGATACAGTGTGTGAGGAAAGGGGAGATACAGTGTGTGAGGAAAGGGGAGATACAGTATGTGAGGAAAGGGGAGATACAGACTGTGGGGAAAGGGGAGCCACGGTGTTTGAGGAAAGGTGGGACACAGTATGTGGGGAAAGGGGAGACACAGTGTGTGAGGACGTGCAGACACAGAGCGTGGGGAAATGGGAGACACAGTGTGTGGGGAAAGGGGAGACACGGTGTGTGGGGAAAGGGGAGACACAGTGTGTGAGGAAAGGGGAGATACAGTGTGTGAGGAAAGGGGAGATACAGTGTGTGGGGAAAGGGGAGATACGGTGTGTGGGGACGGGGAGATACAGTGTGTGAGGAAAGGGGAGATACAGTGTGTGGGGAAAGGGGAGATACGGTGTGTGGGGACGGGGAGACACGGTGTGTGGGGAAAGGGGAGATACAGTGTGAGACGAATGGGGAGACATGGTGTTTGAGGAAAGGGGAGACAGTGTGTGGGGAAAGGGGAGATACAGTGTGTGGGGAAAGGGGAGATACGGTGTGTGGGGACGGGGAGATACAGTGTGTGAGGAAAGGGGAGATACAGTGTGTGGGGAAAGGGGAGATACGGTGTGTGGGGACGGGGAGACACGGTGTGTGGGGAAAGGGGAGATACAGTGTGAGACGAATGGGGAGACACAGTGTGTAGGGAAAGGGGGAGACAGTGTGTGCGGAAAGGGGAGAAAGTGTGTGTGTGGTGGGAGACACAGTGTGTGGGGAAAGGGAGACAGTGAGTGAGGATCGGGTGGGCACAGTGTGTGAGGAAAGAGAGTCACAGTGTGTGGGGACGGGGAGACACACTGTGTGAGGAAAGGGGAGACACAGTGTGTGGGGACGGGGAGACTCAGTGTGTGGGGACGGGGAGACACAGTGTGTGGGGAAAGGGGAGACAGTGTGTGGGGAAAGGGGAGATACAGTGTGTGGGGACGGGGAGACACAGTGTGTGAGGAAAGGGCAGACACAGTGTGTGAGGAAAGGGGAGACACAGTGTGTGGGGAAAGGGGAGACTCAGTGTGTGGGGACGGGGAGACACAGTGTGTGGGGAAAGGGGAGACAGTGTGTGGGGAAAGGGGAGATACAGTGTGTGGGGACGGGGAGACACAGTGTGTGTGGGAAAGGGAGACACAGTGTGTGAGGAAAGGGGAGACACAGTGTGTGGGGAAAGGGGAGACTCAGTGTGTGGGGACGGGGAGACACAGTGTGTGGGGAAAGGGGAGACAGTGTGTGGGGAAAGGGGAGATACAGTGTGTGGGGAAAGGGGAGACAGTGTGTGGGGAAAGGGGAGACACAGTGTGCAGGGAAAGGAGAGACACAGTGTGTGAGGAAAGGGGAGACACAGTGTGAGGAAAGGGGAGACACAGTGTGTGGGGACGGGGAGACACAGTGTGTGGGGAAAGGGGAGACAGTGTGTGGGGAAAGGGGAGACACAGTGTGCAGGGAAAGGAGAGACACAGTGTGTGAGGAAAGGGGTGACGCAGTGTGTGGGGAAAGGGGAGACGCAGTGTGTGGGGAAAGGGGTGATACAGTGTGTGAGGAACGGGGAGATACAGACTGTGGGGAAAGGGGAGACACGGTGTTTGAGGAAAGGGGAGACACAGAATGTGGGGAAAGGGGAGACACAGTGTGTGAGGAAAGGGGAGACACAGTTTGTGAGGAAAAAGGAGAGACACAGTGTGTGGGGAAAAAGGAGAGACACAGTGTGTGGGGAAAGGGGAGATACAGTGCATGGGAAAAGGGGAGACACGGTGTGTGAGGAAAGGGGAGACACAGTGTGAGGAAAGGGGAGACACAGAGTGTGGGGAAAGGGGAGACACAGTGTGTGAGGAAAGGGGAGATACAGTGTGTGTGGAAAGGGGGGAGACAGTGTGTGGGGAAAGGGGAGAAAGTGTGTGTGTGGTGGGAGACAGTGTGTGGGGAAAGGCAGACAGTGAGTGAGGATGGGGGGGGGACACAGTGTGTGAGGATGTGGAGACACAGTCTGTGGGGTAAGAGAGACACAGTGTGCGGGGACGGGGAGACACAGTGTGTGAGGAAAGGGGAGACAGAGTGGGTGGGGAAAGGGAGACACAGTGTGTGGGGACGGGGAGACACAGTGTGTGAGGAAAGGGGAGATACAGACCGTGGGGAAAGGGGAGACACGGTGTTTGAGGAAACGGGAGACACAGTATGTGGGGAAAGGGGAGATACAGTGTGTGAGGAAAGGGGAGATACAGTGTGTGGGGAAAGGGGAGATACGGTGTGTGGGGACGGGGAGATACAGTGTGTGAGGAAAGGGGAGATACAGTGTGTGGGGAAAGGGGAGATACGGTGTGTGGGGACGGGGAGACACGGTGTGTGGGGAAAGGGGAGATACAGTGTGAGACGAATGGGGAGACATGGTGTTTGAGGAAAGGGGAGACAGTGTGTGGGGAAAGGGGAGATACAGTGTGTGGGGAAAGGGGAGATACGGTGTGTGGGGACGGGGAGATACAGTGTGTGAGGAAAGGGGAGATACAGTGTGTGGGGAAAGGGGAGATACGGTGTGTGGGGACGGGGAGACACGGTGTGTGGGGAAAGGGGAGATACAGTGTGAGACGAATGGGGAGACACAGTGTGTAGGGAAAGGGGGAGACAGTGTGTGGGGAAAGGGGAGAAAGTGTGTGTGTGGTGGGAGACACAGTGTGTGGGGAAAGGGAGACAGTGAGTGAGGATAGGAGGGGCACAGTGTGTGAGGAAAGAGAGTCACAGTGTGTGGGGACGGGGAGACACACTGTGTGAGGAAAGGGGAGACACAGTGTGTGGGGACCGGGAGACTCAGTGTGTGGGGACGGGGAGACACAGTGTGTGGGGAAAGGGGAGACAGTGTGTGGGGAAAGGGGAGATACAGTGTGTGGGGACGGGGAGACACAGTGTGTGAGGAAAGGGCAGACACAGTGTGTGAGGAAAGGGGAGACACAGTGTGTGGGGAAAGGGGAGACTCAGTGTGTGGGGACGGGGAGACACAGTGTGTGGGGAAAGGGGAGACAGTGTGTGGGGAAAGGGGAGATACAGTGTGTGGGGACGGGGAGACACAGTGTGTGTGGGAAAGGGAGACACAGTGTGTGAGGAAAGGGGAGACACAGTGTGTGGGGAAAGGGGAGACTCAATGTGTGGGGACGGGGAGACACAGTGTGTGGGGAAAGGGGAGACAGTGTGTGGGGAAAGGGGAGATACAGTGTGTGGGGAAAGGGGAGACAGTGTGTGGGGAAAGGGGAGACACAGTGTGCAGGGAAAGGAGAGACACAGTGTGTGAGGAAAGGGGAGACACAGTGTGAGGAAAGGGGAGACACAGTGTGTGGGGACGGGGAGACACAGTGTGTGGGGAAAGGGGAGACAGTGTGTGGGGAAAGGGGAGACACAGTGTGCAGGGAAAGGAGAGACACAGTGTGTGAGGAAAGGGGAGACGCAGTGTGTGGGGAAAGGGGAGACGCAGTGTGTGGGGAAAGGGGTGATACAGTGTGTGAGGAACGGGGAGATACAGACTGTGGGGAAAGGGGAGACACGGTGTTTGAGGAAAGGGGAGACACAGAATGTGGGGAAAGGGGAGACACAGTGTGTGAGGAAAGGGGAGACACAGTTTGTGAGGAAAAAGGAGAGACACAGTGTGTGGGGAAAAAGGAGAGACACAGTGTGTGGGGAAAGGGGAGATACAGTGCATGGGAAAAGGGGAGACACGGTGTGTGAGGAAAGGGGAGACACAGTGTGAGGAAAGGGGAGACACAGAGTGTGGGGAAAGGGGAGACACAGTGTGTGAGGAAAGGGGAGATACAGTGTGTGTGGAAAGGGGGGAGACAGTGTGTGGGGAAAGGGGAGAAAGTGTGTGTGTGGTGGGAGACAGTGTGTGGGGAAAGGCAGACAGTGAGTGAGGATGGGGGGGGGACACAGTGTGTGAGGATGTGGAGACACAGTCTGTGGGGTAAGAGAGACACAGTGTGCGGGGACGGGGAGACACAGTGTGTGAGGAAAGGGGAGACAGAGTGGGTGGGGAAAGGGAGACACAGTGTGTGGGGACGGGGAGACACAGTGTGTGAGGAAAGGGGAGATACAGACCGTGGGGAAAGGGGAGACACGGTGTTTGAGGAAACGGGAGACACAGTATGTGGGGAAAGGGGAGATACAGTGTGTGAGGAAAGGGGAGATACAGTGTGTGGGGAAAGGGGAGATACGGTGTGTGGGGACGGGGAGATACAGTGTGTGAGGAAAGGGGAGATACAGTGTGTGGGGAAAGGGGAGATACAGTGTGTGGGGACGGGGAGACACGGTGTGTGGGGAAAGGGGAGATACAGTGTGAGACGAATGGGGAGACATGGTGTTTGAGGAAAGGGGAGACAGTGTGTGGGGAAAGGGGAGATACAGTGTGTGGGGAAAGGGGAGATACGGTGTGTGGGGACGGGGAGATACAGTGTGTGAGGAAAGGGGAGATACAGTGTGTGGGGAAAGGGGAGATACGGTGTGTGGGGACGGGGAGACACGGTGTGTGGGGAAAGGGGAGATACAGTGTGAGACGAATGGGGAGACACAGTGTGTAGGGAAAGGGGGAGACAGTGTGTGGGGAAAGGGGAGAAAGTGTGTGTGTGGTGGGAGACACAGTGTGTGGGGAAAGGGAGACAGTGAGTGAGGATAGGGGGGGCACAGTGTGTGAGGAAAGAGAGTCACAGTGTGTGGGGACGGGGAGACACACTGTGTGAGGAAAGGGGAGACACAGTGTGTGGGGACCGGGAGACTCAGTGTGTGGGGACGGGGAGACACAGTGTGTGGGGAAAGGGGAGACAGTGTGTGGGGAAAGGGGAGATACAGTGTGTGGGGACGGGGAGACACAGTGTGTGAGGAAAGGGCAGACACAGTGTGTGAGGAAAGGGGAGACACAGTGTGTGGGGAAAGGGGAGACTCAGTGTGTGGGGACGGGGAGACACAGTGTGTGGGGAAAGGGGAGACAGTGTGTGGGGAAAGGGGAGATACAGTGTGTGGGGACGGGGAGACACAGTGTGTGTGGGAAAGGGAGACACAGTGTGTGAGGAAAGGGGAGACACAGTGTGTGGGGAAAGGGGAGACTCAGTGTGTGGGGACGGGGAGACACAGTGTGTGGGGAAAGGGGAGACAGTGTGTGGGGAAAGGGGAGATACAGTGTGTGGGGAAAGGGGAGACAGTGTGTGGGGAAAGGGGAGACACAGTGTGCAGGGAAAGGAGAGACACAGTGTGTGAGGAAAGGGGAGACACAGTGTGAGGAAAGGGGAGACACAGTGTGTGGGGACGGGGAGACACAGTGTGTGGGGAAAGGGGAGACAGTGTGTGGGGAAAGGGGAGACACAGTGTGCAGGGAAAGGAGAGACACAGTGTGTGAGGAAAGGGGAGACGCAGTGTGTGGGGAAAGGGGAGACGCAGTGTGTGGGGAAAGGGGTGATACAGTGTGTGAGGAACGGGGAGATACAGACTGTGGGGAAAGGGGAGACACGGTGTTTGAGGAAAGGGGAGACACAGAATGTGGGGAAAGGGGAGACACAGTGTGTGAGGAAAGGGGAGACACAGTTTGTGAGGAAAAAGGAGAGACACAGTGTGTGGGGAAAAAGGAGAGACACAGTGTGTGGGGAAAGGGGAGATACAGTGCATGGGAAAAGGGGAGACACGGTGTGTGAGGAAAGGGGAGACACAGTGTGAGGAAAGGGGAGACACAGAGTGTGGGGAAAGGGGAGACACAGTGTGTGAGGAAAGGGGAGATACAGTGTGTGTGGAAAGGGGGGAGACAGTGTGTGGGGAAAGGGGAGAAAGTGTGTGTGTGGTGGGAGACAGTGTGTGGGGAAAGGCAGACAGTGAGTGAGGATGGGGGGGGGACACAGTGTGTGAGGATGTGGAGACACAGTCTGTGGGGTAAGAGAGACACAGTGTGCGGGGACGGGGAGACACAGTGTGTGAGGAAAGGGGAGACAGAGTGGGTGGGGAAAGGGAGACACAGTGTGTGGGGACGGGGAGACACAGTGTGTGAGGAAAGGGGAGATACAGACCGTGGGGAAAGGGGAGACACGGAGTTTGAGGAAACGGGAGACACAGTATGTGGGGAAAGGGGAGACACAGTGTGTGAGGAAAGGGGAGACGCAGTGTGTGGGGAAAGGGGAGATACAGTGTGTGAGGAAAGGGGAGACACAGTGTGTGAGGAAAAAGGAGAGACACAGTGTGTGGGGAAAGGGGAGATACAGTGTGAGACGAATGGGGAGACACGGTGTTTGAGGAAAGGGGAGACACAGTGGGTGGGGAAAGGGAGACACAGTGTGTGGGGACGGGGAGATACAGTGTGTGGGGAACGGGGAGACACAGTGTGCAGGGAAAGGAGAGACAGAGTGTGTGAGGAAAGGGGAGATACAGACTGTGGGGAAAGGGGAGATACAGACTGTGGGGAAAGGGGAGACACGGTGTTTGAGGAAAGGTGAGACACAGTATGTGGGGAAAGGGGAGACACAGTGTGTGAGGAAAGGGGAGACACAGTGTGTGAGGACGTGCAGACACAGAGCGTGGGGAAATGGGAGACACAGTGTGTGGGGAAAGGGGAGACACGGTGTGTGGGGAAAGGGGAGACACAGTGTGTGAGGAAAGGGGAGATACAGTGTGTGAGGAAAGGGGAGATACAGTGTGTGAGGAAAGGGGAGATACAGACTGTGGGGAAAGGGGAGACACGGTGTTTGAGGAAAGGTGAGACACAGTATGTGGGGAAAGGGGAGACACAGTGTGTGAGGAAAGGGGAGACACAGTGTGTGAGGACGTGCAGACACAGAGCGTGGGGAAATGGGAGACACAGTGTGTGGGGAAAGGGGAGACACGGTGTGTGGGGAAAGGGGAGACACAGTGTGTGAGGAAAGGGGAGATACAGTGTGTGAGGAAAGGGGAGATACAGTATGTGAGGAAAGGGGAGATACAGACTGTGGGGAAAGGGGAGACACGGTGTTTAAGGAAAGGTGAGACACAGTATGTGGGGAAAGGGGAGACACAGTGTGTGAGGAAAGGGGAGATACAGTGTGTGAGGAAAGGGGAGATACAGTGTGTGGGGAAAGGGGAGATACGGTGTGTGGGGACGGGGAGACACGGTGTGTGGGGAAAGGGGAGATACAGTGTGAGACGAATGGGGAGACACGGTGTTTGAGGAAAGGGGAGACAGTGTGTGGGGAAAGGGGAGACACAGTGTGTGAGGAAAGGGGAGACGCTGTGTGTGGGGAAAGGGGAGACACAGTGTGTAGGGAAAGGGGGAGACAGTGTGTGGGGAAAGGGGAGAAAGTGTGTGTGTGGTGGGAGACACAGTGTGTGGGGAAAGGGAGACAGTGAGTGAGGATCGGGGGGGCACAGTGTGTGAGGAAAGGGGAGACACAGTGTGTGTGGAAAGGGGAGACACAGTGTGTGGGGACGGGGAGACACAGTGTGTGAGGAAAGGGGAGACACAGTGGGTGGGGAAAGGGAGACTCAGTGTGTGGGGACGGGGAGACACAGTGTGTGAGGAAAGGGGAGACACAGTGTGTGGGGAAAGGGGAGATACAGAGTGTGGGGAAAGGGGAGATACAGTGTGCACGGAAAGGAGAGACACAGTGTGTGAGGAAAGGGGAGACGTAGTGTGTGGGGAAAGGGGTGATATAGTGTGTGAGGAAAGGGGAGATACAGAATGTGGGGAAAGGGGAGACACAGTGTGTGAGGAAAGGGGAGATACAGTGTGTGAGGAAAGGGGAGACACAGTTTGTGAGGAAAAAGGAGAGACACAGTGTGTGGGGAAAAAGGAGAGACACAGTGTGTGGGGAAAGGGGAGATACAGTGCATGGGAAAAGGGGAGACACGGTGTGTGAGGAAAGGGGAGACACAGTGTGAGGAAAGGGGAGACACAGAGTGTGGGGAAAGGGGAGACACAGTGTGTGAGGAAAGGGGAGATACAGTGTGTGTGGAAAGGGGGGAGTCAGTGTGTGGGGAAAGGGGAGAAAGTGTGTGTGTGGTGGGAGACAGTGTGTGGGGAAAGGGAGACAGTGAGTGAGGATGGGGGGGGGACACAGTGTGTGAGGATGTGGAGACACAGTCTTTGGGGTAAGAGAGACACAGTGTGCGGGGACGGGGAGACACAGTGTGTGAGGAAAGCGGAGACAGAGTGGGTGGGGAAAGGGAGACACAGTGTGTGGGGATGGGGAGACACAGTGTGTGAGGAAAGGGGAGATACAGACCGTGGGGAAAGGGGTGACACGGTGTTTGAGGAAACGGGAGACACAGTATGTGGGGAAAGGGGAGACACAGTGTGTGAGGAAAGGGGAGACGCAGTGTGTGGGGAAAGGGGAGGTACAGTGTGTGAGGAAAGGGGAGACACAGTGTGTGAGGAAAAAGGAGAGACACAGTGTGTGGGGAAAGGGGAGATACAGTGTGAGACGAATGGGGAGACACGGTGTTTGAGGAAAGGGGAGACACAGTGGGTGGGGAAAGGGAGACACAGTGTGTGGGGACGGGGAGATACAGTGTGTGGGGAACGGGGAGTCACAGTGTGCAGGGAAAGGAGAGACACAGTGTGTGAGGAAAGGGGAGATACAGACTGTGGGGAAAGGGGAGATACAGTGTGTGAGGAAAGGGGAGATACAGTATGTGAGGAAAGGGGAGATACAGACTGTGGGGAAAGGGGAGACACGGTGTTTGAGGAAAGGTGAGACACAGTATGTGGGGAAAGGGGAGACACAGTGTGTGAGGAAAGGGGAGACACAGTGTGTGAGGACGTGCAGACACAGAGCGTGGGGAAATGGGAGACACAGTGTGTGGGGAAAGGGGAGACACGGTGTGTGGGGAAAGGGGAGACACAGTGTGTGAGGAAAGGGGAGATACAGTGTGTGAGGAAAGGGGAGATACAGACTGTGGGGAAAGGGGAGACACGGTGTTTGAGGAAAGGTGAGACACAGTATGTGGGGAAAGGGGAGACACAGTGTGTGAGGACGTGCAGACACAGAGCGTGGGGAAATGGGAGACCGTGTGTGAGGACGTGGAGACACAGTGTGTGGGGAAAGAGGAGACACGGTGTGTGGGGAAAGGGGAGACACGGTGTGTGGGGAAAGGGGAGACACAGTGTGTGAGGAAAGGGGAGATACAGTGTGTGAGGAAAGGGGAGATACAGTGTGTGGGGAAAGGGGAGATACGGTGTGTGGGGACGGGGAGATACAGTGTGTGGGGAAAGGGGAGATACAGTGTGTGGGGAAAGGGGAGATACGGTGTGTGGGGACGGGGAGACACGGTGTGTGGGGAAAGGGGAGATACAGTGTGAGACGAATGGGGAGACACGGTGTTTGAGGAAAGGGGAGACACAGTGTGTGAGGAAAGGGGAGACGCAGTGTGTGGGGAAAGGGGAGACACAGTGTGTAGGGAAAGGGGGAGACAGTGTTTGGGGAAAGGGGAGAAAGTGTGTGTGTGGTGGGAGACACAGTGTGTGGGGAAAGGGAGACAGTGAGTGAGGATAGGGGGGGCACAGTGTGTGAGGAAAGAGAGTCACAGTGTGTGGGGACGGGTAGACACAATGTGTGAGGAAATGGGAGACACAGTGTGTGGGGACGGGGAGACACAGTGTGTGAGGAAATGGGAGACACAGTGTGTGTGGGGACGGGGAGACACAGTGTGTGAGGAAAGGGGAGACACAGTGTGTGGGGACGGGGAGACACAGTGTGTGGGGAAAGGGGAGATACAGTGTGTGGGGAAAGGGGAGACGCAGTGTGTGGGGAAAGGGGTGATACAGTGTGTGAGGAAAGGGGAGATACAGACTGTGGGGAAAGGGGAGACACGGTGTTTGAGGAAAGGGGAGACACAGAATGTGGGGAAAGGGGAGACACAGTGTGTGAGGAAAGGGGAGACACAGTTTGTGAGGAAAAAGGAGAGACACAGTGTGTTGGGAAAAAGGAGAGACACGGTGTGTGAGGAAAGGGGAGACACAGTGTGAGGAAAGGGGAGACACAGAGTGTGGGGAAAGGGGAGACACAGTGTGTGAGGAAAGGGGAGATACAGTGTGTGTGGAAAGGGGGGAAAGTGTGTGTGTGGTGGGAGACAGTGTGTGGGGAAAGGGAGACAGTGAGTGAGGATGGGGGGGGGGTCACAGTGTGTGAGGATGTGGAGACACAGTCTGTGGGGTAAGAGAGACACAGTGTGCGGGGATGGGGAGACACAGTGTGTGAGGAAAGGGGAGATACAGACCGTGGGGAAAGGGGAGACACGGTGTTTGAGGAAACGGGAGACACAGTATGTGGGGAAAGGGGAGACACAGTGTGTGAGGAAAGGGGAGACGCAGTGTGTGGGGAAAGGGGAGATACAGTGTGTGAGGAAAGGGGAGACACAGTGTGTGAGGAAAAAGGAGAGACACAGTGTGTGGGGAAAGGGGAGATACAGTGTGAGACGAATGGGGAGACACGGTGTTTGAGGAAAGGGGAGACACAGTGGGTGGGGAAAGGGAGACACAGTGTGTGGGGACGGGGAGATACAGTGTGTGGGGAACGGGGAGACACAGTGTGCAGGGAAAGGAGAGACACAGTGTGTGAGGAAAGGGGAAAAACAGACTGTGGGGAAAGGGGAGATACAGTGTGTGAGGAAAGGGGAGATACAGTATGTGAGGAAAGGGGAGATACAGACTGTGGGGAAAGGGGAGACACGGTGTTTGAGGAAAGGTGAGACACAGTATGTGGGGAAAGGGGAGACACAGTGTGTGAGGAAAGGGGAGAAACAGTGTGTGAGGACGTGCAGACACAGAGCGTGGGGAAATGGGAGACACAGTGTGTGGGGAAAGGGGAGACACGGTGTGTGGGGAAAGGGGAGACACAGTGTGTGAGGAAAGGGGAGATACAGTGTGTGAGGAAAGGGGAGATACAGTATGTGAGGAAAGGGGAGACAGAGTGTGGGGAAAGGGGAGACACGGTGTTTGAGGAAAGGTGAGACACAGTATGTGGGGAAAGGGGAGACACAGTGTGTGAGGACGTGCAGACTCAGAGCGTGGGGAAATGGGAGACACAGTGTGTGGGGAAAGGGGAGATACAGTGTGTGGGGAAAGGGGAGACACGGTGTGTGGGGAAAGGGGAGACACAGTGTGTGGGGAAAGGGGAGATACGGTGTGTGGGGACGGGGAGACACGGTGTGTGGGGAAAGGGGAGATACAGTGTGAGACGAATG
The DNA here is from genome assembly GCF_030144855.1 of Hypanus sabinus. NCBI lineage: Eukaryota > Metazoa > Chordata > Chondrichthyes > Myliobatiformes > Dasyatidae > Hypanus > Hypanus sabinus. The sequence continues at coordinate 109,395 of NW_026781830.1, forward strand.
GGGAGACACGGTGTTTGAGGAAAGGGGAGACAGTGTGTGGGGAAAGGGGAGACACAGTTTGTGAGGAAAGGGGAGACGCAGTGTGTGGGGAAAGGGGGGAGACAGTGTGTGGGGAAAGGGGAGAAAGTGTGTGTGTGGTGGGAGACACAGTCTGTGGGGAAAGGGGAGATACAGTGTGAGACGAATGGGGAGACACGGTGTTTGAGGAAAGGGGAGACAGTGAGTGAGGATAGGGGGGGCACAGTGTGTGAGGAAAGAGAGTCACAGTGTGTAGGGACGGGGAGACACAGTGTGTGGGGACGGGGAGACACAGTGTGTGGGGACGGGGAGACACAGTGTGTGAGGAAAGGGGAGAGACAGTGTGCAGGGAAAGGAGAGACACAGTGTGTGAGGAAAGGTGAGATACAGTGTGTGAGGAAAGGGGAGACACAGTGGATAGGGAAAGGGAGACACAGTGTGTGGGGACGGGGAGACACAGTGTGTGAGGAAAGGGGAGACACAGTGTGTGGGAAAGGGAGACACAGTGTGTGGGGACGGGGAGACACAGTGTGTGAGGAAAGGGGAGACGAAGTGTGTGGGGAAAGGGGAGATACAGTGTGTGAGGAAAGGGGAGATACAGACTGTGGGGAAAGGGGAGATACAGTGCATGGGAAAAGGGGAGACACGGTGTGTGAGGAAAGGGGAGACACAGTGTGAGGAAAAGGGAGACACAGAGTGTGGGGAAAGGGGAGACACAGTGTGTGAGGAAAGGGGAGATACAGTGTGTGTGGAAAGGGGGGAGACAGTGTGTGGGGAAAGGGGAGAAAGTGTGTGTGTGGTGGGAGACAGTGTGTGGGGAAAGGGAGACAGTGAGTGAGGATGGGGGGGGGACACAGTGTGTGAGGATGTGGAGACACAGTCTGTGGGGTAAGAGAGACACAGTGTGCGGGGACGGGGAGACACAGTGTGTGAGGAAAGGGGAGACAGAGTGGGTGGGGAAAGGGAGACACAGTGTGTGGGGACGGGGAGACACAGTGTGTGAGGAAAGGGGAGATACAGACCGTGGGGAAATGGGAGACACAGTGTGTGGGGAAAGGGGAGACACGGTTGTGTGGGGAAAGGGGAGACACAGTGTGTGAGGAAAGGGGAGATACAGTGTGTGGAGGAAAGGGGAGATACAGTATGTGAGGAAAGGGGAGATACAGACTGTGGGGAAAGGGGAGACACGGTGTTTGAGGAAAGGTGAGACACAGTATGTGGGGAAAGGGGAGACACAGTGTGTGAGGACGTGCAGACACAGAGCGTGGGGAAAGGGGAGATACAGTGTGTGAGGAAAGGGGAGACACAGTGTGTGAGGAAAAAAGGAGAGACACAGTGTGTGGGGACGGGGAGATACAGTGTGTGGGGGAACGGGGGAGACACAGTGTGCAGGGAAATGGGAGACACAGTGTGTGGGGAAAGGGAGACACAGTGTGTGGGGAAAGAGAGACACAGTGTGCGGGGACGGGGAGACACAGTGTGTGAGGAAAGGGGAGACAGAGTGGGTGGGGAAAGGGGAGACACAGTGTGTGGGGACGGGGAGACACAGTGTGTGAGGAAAGGGGGAGATACAGACCGTGGGGAAAGGGGAGACACGGTGTTTGAGGAAACGGGAGACACAGTATGTGGGGAAAGGGGAGACACAGAGTGTGAGGAAAGGGGAGACGCAGTGTGTGGGGAAAGGGGAGATACAGTGTGTGAGGAAAGGGGAGACACAGTGTGTGAGGAAAAAGGAGAGACACAGTGTGTGGAGAAAGGTGAGATACAGTGTGAGACGAATGGGGAGACACGGTGTTTGAGGAAAGGGGAGACACAGTGGGTGGGGAAAGGGAGACACAGTGTGTGGGGACGGGGAGATACAGTGTGTGGGGAACGGGGAGACATAGTGTGCAGGAAAGGAGAGACACAGTGTGTGAGGAAAGGGGAAAAACAGACTGTGGGGAAAGGGGAGATTACAGTGTGTGAGGAAAGGGGAGATACAGTATGTGAGGAAAGGGGAGATAAAGACTGTGGGGAAAGGGGAGACACGGTGTTTGAGGAAAGGTGAGACACAGTGTGTGGGGAAAGGGGAGATACAGTGTGTGGGGAAAGGGGAGACACAGTGTGTGAGGACGTGCAGACACAGAGCGTGGGGAAATGGGAGACACAGTGTGTGGGGAAAGGGGAGACACGGTGTGTGGGGAAAGGGGAGACACAGTGTGTGGGGAAAGGGGAGATACGGTGTGTGGGGAAAGGGGAGATACAGTGTGAGACGAATGGGGAGACACGGTGTTTGAGGAAAGGGGAGACAGTGTGTGGGGAAAGGGGAGACACAGTTTGTGAGGAAAGGGGAGACGCAGTGTGTGGGGAAAGGGGAGACACAGTGTGTGTGGAAAGTGGGGAGACAGTGTGTGGGGAAAGGGGAGAAAGTGTGTGTGTGGTGGGAGACACAGTGTGTGAGGAAAGAGAGACACAGTGTGTGGGGAAAGGGAGACACAGTGTGTGGGGACGGGGAGACACAGTGTGTGAGGAAAGGGGAGACACAGTGGATAGGGAAAGGGAGACACAGTGTGTGGGGACGGGGAGACACAGTGTGTGAGGAAAGGGGAGACACAGTGTGCAGGGAAAGGAGAGACACAGTGTGTGAGGAAAGGGGAGACGAAGTGTGTGGGGAAAGGGGAGATACAGTGTGTGGGGAAAGGGGAGATACAGTGCATGGGAAAAGGAGAGACACGGTTTGTGAGGAAAGGGGAGACACAGTGTGAGGAAAGGGGAGACACAGAGTGTGGGGAAAGGGGAGACACAGTGTGTGAGGAAAGGGGAGATACAGTGTGTGTGGAAAGGGGGGGAGACAGTGTGTGGGGAAAGGGGAGAAAGTGTGTGTGTGGTGGGAGACAGTGTGTGGGGAAAGGGAGACAGTGAGTGAGGATGGGGGGGGGGACACAGTGTGTGAGGATGTGGAGACACAGTCTGTGGGGTAAGAGAGACACAGTGTGCGGGGACGGGGAGACACAGTGTGTGAGGAAAGGGGAGACAGAGTGGGTGGGGAAAGGGAGACACAGTGTGTGGGGACGGGGAGACACAGTGTGTGAGGAAAGGGGAGATACAGACCGTGGGGAAAGGGGAGATACAGACCGTGGGGAAAGGGGAGACACGGTGTTTGAGGAAACGGGAGACACAGTATGCGGCGAAAGGGGAGACACAGAGTGTGAGGAAAGGGGGAGACGCAGTGTGTGGGGAAAGGGGAGATACAGTGTGAGACGAATGGGGAGACACGGTGTTTGAGGAAAGGGGAGACACAGTGGGTGGGGAAAGGGAGACACAGTGTGTGGGGACGGGGAGATACAGTGTGTGGGGAACTGGGAGACACAGTGTGCAGGGAAAGGAGAGACACAGTGTGTGAGGAACGGGGAAAAACAGACTGTGGGGAAAGGGAGACACAGTGTGTGGGGACGGGGAGATACAGTGTGTGGGGAACGGGGAGACACAGTGTGCAGGGAAAGGGGAGACACAGTGTGTGAGGAAAGGGGAGATACAGTGTGTGAGGAAAGGGGAGATACAGTATGTGAGGAAAGGGGAGATACAGACTGTGGGGAAAGGGGAGACACGGTGTTTGAGGAAAGGTGAGACACAGTATGTGGGGAAAGGGGAGACACAGTGTGTGAGGAAAGGGGAGACACAGTGTGTGAGGACGTGCAGACACAGAGCGTGGGGAAATGGGAGACACAGTGTGTGGGGAAAGGGGAGACACGGTGTGTGGGGAAAGGGGAGACACAGTGTGTGAGGAAAGGGGAGATACAGTGTGTGAGGAAAGGGGAGATACAGTATGTGAGGAAAGGGGAGATACAGACTGTGGGGAAAGGGGAGACACGGTGTTTGAGGAAAGGTGAGACACAGTATGTGGGGAAAGGGGAGACACAGTGTGTGAGGACGTGCAGACACAGAGCGTGGGGAAATGGGAGACACAGTGTGTGGGGAAAGGGGAGACACGGTGTGTGGGGAAAGGGGAGACACAGTGTGTGGGGAAAGGGGAGATACGGTGTGTGGGGACGGGGAGACACGGTGTGTGGGGAAAGGGGAGATACAGTGTGAGACGAATGGGGAGACACGGTGTTTGAGGAAAGGGGAGACAGTGTGTGGGGAAAGGGGAGACACAGTTTGTGAGGAAAGGGGAGACGCAGTGTGTGGGGGAAAGGGGAGACACAGTGTGTGGGGAAAGGGGAGACACAGTGTGTGTGGAAAGGGGGGAGACAGTGTGTGGGGAAAGGGGAGAAAGTGTGTGTGTGGTGGGAGACACAGTGTGTGGGGAAAGGGAGACAGTGAGTGAGGATAGGGGGGGCACAGTGTGTGAGGAAAGGGGAGACACAGTGGATAGGGAAAGGGAGACACAGTGTGTGGGGACGGGGAGACACAGTGTGTGAGGAAAGGGGAGACACAGTGTGCAGGGAAAGGAGAGACACAGTGTGTGAGGAAAGGGGAGACGAAGTGTGTGGGGAAAGGGGAGATACAGTGTTTGAGGAAAGGGGAGATACAGTGCATGGGAAAAGGGGAGACACGGTGTGTGAGGAAAGGGGAGACACAGTGTGAGGAAAGGGGAGACACAGAGTGTGGGGAAAGGGGAGACACAGTGTGTGAGGAAAGGGGAGATACAGTGTGTGTGGAAAGGGGGGAGACAGTGTGTGGGGAAAGGGAGACAGTGAGTGAGGATGGGGGGGGGACACAGTGTGTGAAGATGTGGAGACACAGTCTGTGGGGTAAGAGAGACACGGTGTGCGGGGACGGGGAGACACGGTGTTTGAGGAAACGGGAGACACAGTATGTGGGGAAAGGGAGACACAGTGTGTGAGGAAAGGGGAGATACAGACCGTGGGGAAACGGGAGATACAGTGTGTGAGGAAAGGGGAGACACAGTGTGTGAGGAAAAAGGAGAGACACAGTGTGTGGGGACGGGGAGATACAGTGTGTGGGGAACGGGGAGACACAGTGTGCAGGGAAAGGAGAGACACAGTGTGTGAGGAAAGGGGAGATACAGACTGTGGGGAAAGGGGAGATACAGTGTGTGAGGAAAGGGGAGATACAGTATGTGAGGAAAGGGGAGTACAGACTGTGGGGAAAGGGGAGACACAGAGTGTGGGGAAAGGGGAGACACAGTACGTGGGGAAAGGGGAGACAGTGTGTGAGGAAAGGGGAGACACAGTGTGTGAGGACGTGCAGACACAGAGCGTGGGGAAATGGGAGACACAGTTTGTGAGGAAAGGGGAGACGCAGTGTGTGGGGGAAAGGGGAGACACAGTGTGTGGGGAAAGGGGAGACACAGTGTGTGTGGAAAGGGGGGAGACAGTGTGTGGGGAAAGGGGAGAAAGTGTGTGTGTGGTGGGAGACACAGTGTGTGGGGAAAGGGAGACAGTGAGTGAGGAAAGGGGAGACACAGTATGTGGGGAAAGGGAGACACAGTGTGTGGGGACGGGGAGACACAGTGTGTGAGGAAAGGGGAGACACAGTGTGCAGGGAAAGGAGAGACACAGTGTGTGAGGAAAGGGGAGACGAAGTGTGTGGGGAAAGGGGAGATACAGTGTGTGAGGAAAGGGGAGATACAGACTGTGGGGAAAGGGGAGATACAGTGCATGGGAAAAGGGGAGACACGGTGTGTGAGGAAAGGGGAGACACAGTGTGAGGAAAGGGGAGACACAGAGTGTGGGGAAAGGGGAGACACAGTGTGTGAGGAAAGGGGAGATACAATGTGTGTGGAAAGGGGGGAGACAGTGTGTGGGGAAAGGGGAGATACGGTGTGTGGGGACGGGGAGACACGGTGTGTGGGGAAAGGGGAGATACAGTGTGAGACGAATGGGGAGACACGGTGTTTGAGGAAAGGGGAGACAGTGTGTGGGGAAAGGGGAGACACAGTGTGTGAGGAAAGGGGAGACGCAGTGTGTGGGGAAAGGGGAGACACAGTGTGTGTGGAAAGGGGGAGACAGTGTGTGGGGAAAGGGGAGAAAGTGTGTGTGTTGTGGGAGACACAGTGTGTGGGGAAAGGGAGACAGTGAGTGAGGATAGGGGGGGCACAGTGTGTGAGGAAAGGGGAGACACAGTGGGTGGGGAAAGGGGAGACAGAGTGTGTGAGGAAAGGGGAGATACATTGTGTGGGGAAAGGGGAGACACAGTGTGTGGGGAAAGGGGAGATACAGTGTGTGGGGAAAGGGAGTCACAGTGTGTGGGGAAAGGGGAGACACAGTGGGTGGGGAAAGGGGAGACAGAGTGTGTGAGGAAAGGGGAGATACAGTGTGTGGGGAAAGGGGAGACACAGTGTGTGGGGAAAGGGGAGATACAGTGTGTGGGGAAAGGGAGACACAGTGTGTGGGGAAAGGGGAGATACAGTGTGTGGGGAAAGGGGAGACACAGTGTGTGGGGAAAGTGGAGACACAGTGTGTGGGGACGGGGAGACACAGTGTGTGAGGAAAGGGGAGACACAGTGTGTGAGGAAAGGAGAGACACAGTGTGTGAGGAAAGGGGAGACGCAGTGTGTGGGGAAAGGGGAGATACAGACTGTGGGGAAAGGGGAGATACAGTGCATGGGAAAAGGGGAGACACAGTGTGTGAGGAAAGGGGAGACACAGTGTGAGGCAAGAGGAGACACAGAGTGTGGGGAAAGGGGAGACACAGTGTGTGAGGAAAGGAGAGATACAGTGTGTGTGGAAAGGGGGGAGACAGTGTGTGGGGAAAGGGGAGAAAGTGTGTGTGTGGTGGGAGACAGTGTGTGGGGAAAGGGAGACAGTGAGTGAGGATGGGGGGGGGACACAGTGTGTGAGGATGTGGAGACACAGTCTGTGGGGTAAGAGAGACACAGTGTGCGGGGACGGGGAGACACAGTGTGTGAGGAAAGGGGAGACAGAGTGGGTGGGGAAAGGGAGACACAGTGTGTGGGGACGGGGAGACACAGTGTGTGAGGAAAGGGGAGATACAGACTGTGGGGAAAGGGGAGATACAGTGCATGGGAAAAGGGGAGACACGGTGTGTGAGGAAAGGGGAGACACAGTGTGAGGAAAGGGGAGACACAGAGTGTGGGGAAAGGGGAGACACAGTGTGTGAGGAAAGGGGAGATACAGTGTGTGTGGAAAGGGGGGAGACAGTGTGTGGGGAAAGGGGAGAAAGTGTGTGTGTGGTGGGAGACAGTGTGTGGGGAAAGGGAGACAGTGAGTGAGGATGGGGGGGGGACACAGTGTGTGAAAATGTGGAGACACAGTCTGTGGGGTAAGAGAGACACAGTGTGCGGGGACGGGGAGACACAGTGTGTGAGGAAAGGGGAGACAGAGTGGGTGGGGAAAGGGAGACACAGTGTGTGGGGACGGGGAGACACAGTGTGTGAGGAAAGGGGAGATACAGACCGTGGGGAAAGGGGAGACACGGTGTTTGAGGAAACGGGAGACACAGTATGTGGGGAAAGGGGAGACACAGAGTGTGAGGAAAGGGGAGACGCAGTGTGTGGGGAAAGGGGAGATACAGTGTGTGAGGAAAGGGGAGACACAGTGTGTGAGGAAAAAGGAGAGACACAGTGTGTGGGGACGGGGAGATACAGTGTGTGGGGAACGGGGAGACACAGTGTGCAGGGAAAGGAGAGACACAGTGTGTGAGGAAAGGGGAGATACAGACTGTGGGGAAAGGGGAGATACAGTGTGTGAGGAAAGGGGAGATACAGTATGTGAGGAAAGGGGAGATACAGACTGTGGGGAAAGGGGAGACACAGAGTGTGGGGAAAGGGGAGACACAGTATGTGGGGAAAGGGGAGACAGTGTGTGAGGAAAGTGGAGACACAGTGTGTGAGGACGTGCAGACACAGAGCGTGGGGAAATGGGAGACACAGTGTGTGGGGAAAGGGGAGACACGGTGTGTGGGGAAAGGGGAGACACAGTGTGTGAGGAAAGGGGAGATACAGTGTGTGTGGAAAGGGGAGATACAGTATGTGAGGAAAGGGGAGATACAGACTGTGGGGAAAGGGGAGACACGGTGTTTGAGGAAAGGTGAGACACAGTATGTGGGGAAAGGGGAGACACAGTGTGTGAGGACGTGCAGACACAGAGCGTGGGGAAATGGGAGACACAGTGTGTGGGGAAAGGGGAGACACGGTGTGTGGGGAAAGGGGAGACACAGTGTGTGAGGAAAGGGGAGATACAGTGTGTGAGGAAAGGGGAGATACAGTGTGTGGGGAAAGGGGAGATACGGTGTGTGGGGACGGGGAGACACGGTGTGTGGGGAAAGGGGAGATACAGTGTGAGACGAATGGGGAGACACGGTGTTTGAGGAAAGGGGAGACAGTGTGTGGGGAAAGGGGAGACACAGTGTGTGAGGAAAGGGGAGACGCAGTGTGTGGGGAATGGGGAGACACAGTGTGTGTGGAAAGGGGGGAGACAGTGTGTGGGGAAAGGGGAGAAAGTGTGTGTGTTGTGGGAGACACAGTGTGTGGGGAAAGGGAGACAGTGAGTGAGGATAGGGGGGGCACAGTGTGTGAGGAAAGGGGAGACACAGTGGGTGGGGAAAGGGGAGACAGAGTGTGTGAGGAAAGGGGAGATACAGTGTGTGGGGAAAGGGAGTCACAGTGTGTGGGGAAAGGGGAGACACAGTGGGTGGGGAAAGGGGAGACAGAGTGTGTGAGGAAAGGGGAGATACAGTGTGTGGGGAAAGGGGAGACACAGTGTGTGGGGAAAGGGGAGATACAGTGTGTGGGGAAAGGGAGACACAGTGTGTGGGGAAAGGGGAGATACAGTGTGTGGGGAAAGGGGAGACACAGTGTGTGGGGAAAGGGGAGACACAGTGTGTGGGGATGGGGAGACACAGTGTGTGAGGAAACGGGAGACACAGTGTGTGAGGAAAGGAGAGACACAGTGTGTGAGGAAAGGGGAGACGCAGTGTGTGGGGAAAGGGGAGATACAGACTGTGGGGAAAGGGGAGATACAGTGCATGGGAAAAGGGGAGACACAGTGTGTGAGGAAAGGGGAGACACAGTGTGAGGCAAGGGGAGACACAGAGTGTGGGGAAAGGGGAGACACAGTGTGTGAGGAAAGGGGAGATACAGTGTGTGTGGAAAGGGGGGAGACAGTGTGTGGGGAAAGGGGAGAAAGTGTGTGTGTGGTGGGAGACAGTGTGTGGGGAAAGGGAGACAGTGAGTGAGGATGGGGGGGGGACACAGTGTGTGAGGATGTGGAGACACAGTCTGTGGGGTAAGAGAGACACAGTGTGCGGGGACGGGGAGACACAGTGTGTGAGGAAAGGGGAGACAGAGTGGGTGGGGAAAGGGAGACACAGTGTGTGGGGACGGGGAGACACAGTGTGTGAGGAAAGGGGAGATACAGACTGTGGGGAAAGGGGAGACACTGTGTTTGAGGAAACGGGAGACACAGTATGTGGGGAAAGGGGAGACACAGTGTGTGAGGAAAGGGGAGACGCAGTGTGTGGGGAAAGCGGAGATACAGTGTGTGAGGAAAGGGGAGACAGAGTGTGTGAGGAAAAAGGAGAGACACAGTGTGTGGGCAAAGGGGAGATACAGTGTGAGACGAATGGGGAGACACGGTGTTTGAGGAAAGGGGAGACACAGTGGGTGGGGAAAGGGAGACACAGTGTGTGGGGACGGGGAGATACAGTGTGTGGGGAAAGGGGAGACACAGTGTGCAGGGAAAGGAGAGACACAGTGTGTGAGGAAAGGGGAGATACAGACTGTGGGGAAAGGGGAGATACAGTGTGTCAGGAAAGGGGAGATACAGTATGTGAGGAAAGGGGAGATACAGACTGTGGGGAAAGGGGAGACACGGTGTTTGAGGAAAGGTGAGACACAGTATGTGGGGAAAGGGGAGACACAGTGTGTGAGGACGTGCAGACACAGAGCGTGGGGAAATGGGAGACACAGTGTGTGGGGAAAGGGGAGACACGGTGTGTGGGGAAAGGGGAGACACAGTGTGTGAGGAAAGGGGAGATACAGTGTGTGAGGAAAGGGGAGATACAGTATGTGAGGAAAGGGGAGATACAGACTGTGGGGAAAGGGGAGACACGATGTTTGAGGAAAGGTGAGACATAGTATGTGGGGAAAGGGAAGACACAGTGTGTGAGGAAAGGGGAGACACAGTGTGTGAGGAAAGGGGAGACACAGTGTTTTTGAGGAAAGGTGAGACACAGTATGTGGGGAAAGGGGAGACACAGTGTGTGAGGACGTGCAGTCACAGAGCGTGGGGAAATGGGAGACACAGTGTGTGGGGAAAGGGGAGACACAGTGTGTGAGGAAAGGGGAGACACAGTGTTTGAGGAAAGGTGAGACACAGTATGTGGGGAAAGGGGAGACACAGTGTGTGAGGACGTGCAGACACAGAGCGTGGGGAAATGAGAGACACAGTGTGTGGGGAAAGGGGAGACACGGTTTGTGGGGAAAGGGGAGACACAGTGTGTGAGGAAAGGGGAGATACAGTGTGTGAGGAAAGGGGAGATACAGTGTTTGAGGAAAGGGGAGACAGTGTGTGGGGAAAGGGGAGACACAGTGTGTGTGGAAAGGGGGGAGACAGTGTGTGGGGAAAGGGGAGAAAGTGTGTGTGTGGTGGGAGACACAGTGTGTGGGGAAAGGGAGACAGTGAGTGAGGATAGGGGGGGCACAGTGTGTGAGGAAAGGGGAGACACAGTGTGTGGGGACGGGGAGACACAGTGTGTGAGGAAAGGGGAGACACAGTGTGTGAGGAAAGGGGAGACGCAGTGTGTGGGGAAAGGGGAGATACAGTGTGTGAGGAAAGGGGAGATACAGACTGTGGGGAAAGGGGAGACACGGTGTTTGAGGAAAGGGGAGACAGTATGTGGGGAAAGGGGAGACACAGTGTGTGAGGAAAGGGGAGATACAGTGTGTGAGGAAAGGGGAGACACAGTGTGTGAGGAAAAAGGAGAGACACAGTGTGTGGGGAAAGGGGAGACACAGTGTGTGAGGACGTGCAGACACAGAGTGTGGGGAAATGGGAGACCGTGTGTGAGGACGTGGAGACACAGTGTGTGGGGAAAGGGGAGATACAGTGTGTGGGGAAAGGGGAGACACTGTGTGTGGGGAAAGGGGAGATACAGTGTGTGGGGAAAGGGGAGACACAGTGTGTGGGGAAAGGGGAGATATAGTGTGAGACGAATGGGGAGACACGGTGTTTGAGGAAAGGGGAGACACAGTGGGTGGGGAAAGGGAGACACAGTGTGTGGGGACGGGGAGACACAGTGTGTGAGGAAAGAAGAGACACAGTGTGTGGGGAAAGGGGAGATACAGTGTGTGGGGAAAGGGGAGACAGTGTGCAGGGAAAGGAGAGACACAGTGTGTGAGGAAAGGGGAGATACAGACTGTGGGGAAAGGGGAGATACAGTGTGTGGGGAAAGGGGAGATACAGTGTGTGAGGAAAGGGGAGATACAGACTGTGGGGAAAGGGGAGATACGGTGTTTGAGGAAAGGTGAGACACAGTATGTGGGGAAAGGGGAGACACAGTGTGTGAGGACATGCAGACACAGAGCGTGGGGAAATGGGAGACACAGTGTGTGGGGAAAGGGGAGACACGGTGTGTGGGGAAAGTGGAGACACAGTGTGTGGGGAAAGGGGAGATACAGTGTGAGACGAATGGGGAGACACGGTGTTTGAGGAAAGGGGAGACAGTGTGTGGGGAAAGGGGAGATACGGTGTGTGGGGACGGGGAGACACGGTGTGTGGGGAAAGGGGAGATACAGTGTGAGACGAATGGGGAGACACGGTGTTTGAGGAAAGGGGAGACAGTGTGTGGGGAAAGGGGAGACACAGTTTGTGAGGAAAGGGGAGACGCAGTGTGTGGGGAAAGGGGAGACACAGTGTGTGTGGAAAGGGGGGAGACAGTGTGTGGGGAAAGGGAGACAGTGAGTGAGGATAGGGGGGGCACAGTGTGTGAGGAAAGAGAGACACAGTGAGTGAGGAAAAAGGAGAGACACAGTGTGTGGGGAAAAAGGAGAGACACAGTGTGTGGGGAAAGGGGAGACAGTGTGTGGGGAAAGGGGAGACACAGTGTGTGTGGAAAGGGGGGAGACAGTGTGTGGGGAAAGGGGAGAAAGTGTGTGTGTGGTGGGAGACACAGTGTGTGGGGAAAGGGAGACAGTGAGTGAGGAAAGGGGAGACACAGTGTGTGGGGAAAGAGAGACACAGTGAGTGAGGAAAAAGGAGAGACACAGTGTGTGGGGAAAAAGGAGAGACACAGTGTGTGGGGAAAGGGGAGACTCAGTGTGTGGGGACGGGGAGACACAGTGTGTGAGGAAATGGGAGACACAGTGTGTGAGGAAAGGGGAGACGCAGTGTGTGGGGAAAGGGGAGATACAGTGTGTGAGGAAAGGGGAGATACAGACTGTGGGGAAAGGGGAGACACGGTGTTTGAGGAAAGGGGAGACACAGTATGTGGGGAAAGGGGAGACACAGTGTGTGAGGAAAAAGGAGAGACACAGTGTGTGGGGAAAGCGGAGACACAGTGTGTGAGGACGTGCAGACACAGAGCGTGGGGAAATGGGAGACCGTGTGTGAGGACGTGGAGACACAGTGTGTGGGGAAAGGGGAGATACAGTGTGTGGGGAAAGGGGAGACACAGTGTGTGGGGAAAGGGGAGATACAGTGTGTGGGGAAAGGGGAGACACAGTGTGTGGGGACGGGGAGACACAGTGTGTGGGGAAAGGGGAGATATAGTGTGAGACGAATGGGGAGACACGGTGTTTGAGGAAAGGGGAGACACAGTGGGTGGGGAAAGGGAGACACAGTGTGTGGGGACGGGGAGACACAGTGTGTGAGGAAAGAAGAGACACAGTGTGTGGGGAAAGGGGAGATACAGTGTGCAGGGAAAGGAGAGACACAGTGTGTGAGGAAAGGGGAGATACAGACTGTGGGGAAAGGGGAGATACAGTGTGTGAGGAAAGGGGAGATACAGACTGTGGGGAAAGGGGAGACACGGTGTTTGAGGAAAGGTGAGACACAGTATGTGGGGAAAGGGGAGACACAGTGTGTGAGGACATGCAGACACAGAGCGTGGGGAAATGGGAGACACAGTGTGTGGGGAAAGGGGAGACACGGTGTGTGGGGAAAGGGGAGACACAGTGTGTGGGGAAAGGGGAGATACAGTGTGAGACGAATGGGGAGACACGGAGTTTGAGGAAAGGGGAGTCACAGTGGGTGGGGAAAGGGGAGACACAGTTTGTGAGGAAAGGGGAGACGCAGTGTGTGGGGAAAGGGGAGACACAGTGTGTGTGGAAAGGGGGGAGACAGTGTGTGGGGAAAGGGGAGAAAGTGTGTGTGTGGTGGGAGACAGTGTGTGGGGAAAGGGGAGACACAGTGTGTGAGGAAAGGGGAGACACAGTGTGTGGGGAAAGGGAGACAGTGAGTGAGGATAGGGGGGGCACAGTGTGTGAGGAAATGGGAGACACAGTGTGTGAGGAAAGTGGAGACACAGTGTGTGAGGAAAGTGGAGACGCAGTGTGTGAGGAAAGGGGAGATACAGTGTGTGAGGATAGGGGAGATACAGACTGTGGGGAAAGGGGAGACACGGTGTTTGAGGAAAGTGGAGACGCAGTGTGTGAGGAAAGGGGAGACACAGTGTGTGAGGAAAGTGGAGACGCAGTGTGTGAGGAAAGGGGAGACACAGTGTGTGGGGAAAGGGGAGACACAGACTGTGGGGAAAGGAGAGACACAGTGTGTGAGGAAAGGGGAGATACAGACTGTGGGGAAAGGGGAGATACAGTGTGTGAGGAAAGGGGAGATACAGACTGTGAGAAAAGGGGAGATACAGTGTGTGAGGAAAGGGGAGATACAGACTGTGGGGAAAGGGGAGACACGGTGTTTGAGGAAAGGTGAGACACAGTATGTGGGGAAAGGGGAGACACAGTGTGTGGGGAAAGGGGAGACACGGTGTGTGGGGAAAGGGGAGACACAGTGTGTGGGGAAAGGGGAGATACAGTGTGAGACGAATGGGGAGACACGGTGTTTGAGGAAAGGGGAGACAGTGTGTGGGGAAAGGGGAGACACAGTTTGTGAGGAAAGGGGAGACGCAGTGTGTGGGGAAAGGGGAGACACAGTGTGTGTGGAAAGGGGGGAGACAGTGTGTGGGGAAAGGGGAGACACAGTTTGTGAGGAAAGGGGAGATGCAGTGTGTGAGGAAAGGGGAGACACAGTGTGTAGGGAAAGGGGGAGACAGTGTGTGGGGAAAGGGGAGAAAGTGTGTGTGTGGTGGGAGACACAGTGTGTGAGGAAAGAGAGACACAGTGTGTGGGGACGGGGAGACACAGTGTGTGAGGAAAGGGGAGACATAGTGTGTGGGGAAAGGGGAGATACAGTGTGTGGGGAAAGGGGAGATACAGTGTGTGAGGAAAGGGGAGATACAGAATGTGGGGAAAGGGGAACACGGTGTTTGAGGAAAGGGGAGACACAGTATGTGGGGAAAGGGGAGACACAGTGTGTGAGGAAAGGGGAGATACAGTGTGTGGGGAAAGGGGAGACACAGTGTGTGAGGAAAGGGGAGACACAGTGTGTGGGGAAAGGGGAGACACAGTGTGTGGGGACGGGGAGACACAGTGTGTGGGGAAAGGGGAGATATAGTGTGAGACGAATGGGGAGACACGGTGTTTGAGGAAAGGGGAGTCACAGTGGGTGGGGAAAGGGAGACACAGTGTGTGGGGACGGGGAGACACAGTGTGTGAGGAAAGAAGAGACACAGTGTGCGGGGAAAGGGGAGACACAGTGTGCAGGGAAAGGAGAGACACAGTTTGTGAGGAAAGGGGAGATACAGACTGTGGGGAAAGGGGAGATACAGTGTGTGAGGAAAGGGGAGATACAGTGTGTGAGGAAAGGGGAGATACAGACTGTGGGGAAAGGGGAGACACGGTGTTTGAGGAAAGGTGAGACACAGTATGTGGGGACGGGGAGACACAGTGTGTGAGGAAAGGGGAGACACAGTGGGTGGGAAAGGGAGACACAGTGTGTGAGGAAAGGGGAGACGCAGTGTGTGGGGAAAGGGGAGATACAGTGTGTGAGGAAAGGGGAGATACAGACTGTGGGGAAAGGGGAGACACGGTGTTTGAGGAAAGGGGAGACACAGTATGTGGGGAAAGGGGAGACATAGAGTGTGAGGAAAGGGGAGACGCAGTGTGTGGGGAAAGGGGAGATATAGTGAGTGAGGAAAGGGGAGACGCAGTGTGTGAGGAAAGGGGAGATACAGTGTGTGTGGAAAGGGGGGAGACAGTGTGTGGGGAAAGGGGAAAAAGTGAGTGTGAGGTGGGAGACACAGTGTGTGGGGAAAGGGAGACAGTGAGTGAGGATGGGGGGACACAGTGTGTGAGGAAAGAGAGACACAGTGTGTGGGAACGGGGAGACACAGTGTGTGAGGAAAGGGGAGACATAGCGGGTGGGGAAAGAGAGACACAGTGTGTGGGGACGGGGAGACACGGTGTGTGAGGAAAGGGGAGATACAGAATGTGGGGAAAGGGGAGACGCAGTGTGTGGGGAAAGGGAGAAAGTGTGTGTGTGGTGGGAGACAGTGTGTGGGGAAAGGGGGGAGACAGTGTGTGGGGAATGGGGAGAAAGTGTGTGTGTGGTGGGAGACAGTGTGTGGGGAAAGGGAGACAGTGAGTGAGGATGGGGGGAGACACAGTGTGTGAGGATGTGGAGACACAGTCTGTGGGGAAAGAGAGACACAGTGTGTGGGGACGGGGAGACACAGTGTGTGAGGAAAGGGGAGACAGAGTGGGTGGGGAAAGGGAGACACAGTGTGTGGGGACGGGGAGACACAGTGTGTGAGGAAAGGGGAGATAAAGACTGTGGGGAAAGGGGAGACACGGTGTGTGAGGAAAGGGGAGATACAGACTGTGGGGAAAGGGGAGACACGGTGTTTGAGGAAAGGGGAGACACAGTATGTGGGGAAAGGGGAGACACAGTGTGTGAGGAAAGGGGAGACACAGTGTGTGAGGAAAGGGGAGACACAGTGTGTGGGGAAAGGGGAGACACAGTGTGTGAGGAAAAAGGAGAGACACAGTGTGTGGGGACGGGGAGACACAGTGTGTGAGGAAAGGGGAGATACAGACTGTGGGGAAAGGGGAGACACAGTGTGTGGGGAAAGGGGAGATACAGTGTGTGAGGAAAGGGGAGACACAGTGTGTGGGGAATGGGGAGAAAGTGTGTGTGTGGTGGGAGACAGTGTGTGGGGAAAGGGAGACAGTGAGTGAGGATGGGGGGAGACACAGTGTGTGAGGATGTGGAGACACAGTCTGTGGGGAAAGAGAGACACAGTGTGTGGGGACGGGGAGACACAGTGTGTGAGGAATGGGGAGACAGAGTGGGTGGGGAAAGGGAGACACAGTGTGTGAGGAAAGGGGAGATACAGACTGTGGGGAAAGGGGAGACACGGTGTGTGAGGAAAGGGGAGATACAGACTGTGGGGAAAGGGGAGACACGGTGTTTGAGGAAAGGGGAGACACAGTATGTGGGGAAAGTGGAGACACAGTGTGTGAGGAAAGGGGAGACACAGTGTGTGAGGAAAGGGGAGACACAGTGTGTGGGGAAAGGGGAGACACAGTGTGTGGGGAAAGGGGAGACACAGTGTGTGAGGACGTGCAGACACAGAGCGTGGGGAAATGGGAGAACGTGTGTGAGGACGTGGAGACACAGTGTGTGAGGAAAAAGGAGAGACACAGTGTGTGGGGAAAGGGGAGACACAGTTTGTGTGGAAAGGGGGGAGACAGTGTGTGGGGAAAGGGGAGAAAGTGTGTGTGTGGTGGGAGACACAGTGTATGGGGAAAGGGAGAGTGAGTGAGGACAGGGGGGGACACAGTGTGTGAGGAAAGAGAGACACAGTGTGTGGGGACGGGGAGACAGTGTGTGGGGAAAGGGGAGATACAGACTGTGGGGAAAGGGAAGATACAGTGTGTGTGGAAAGGGGAGATACAGTGTGTGAGGAAAGGGGAGATACAGACTGTGGGGAAAGGGGAGACACGGTGTTTGAGGAAAGGTGAGACACAGTATGTGGGGAAAGGGGAGACACAGTGTGTGAGGAAAGGGGAGACACAGTGTGTGAGGACGTGGAGACGCAGTGTATGGGGAAAGGGGAGACACGGTGTGTGGGGAAAGGGGAGACACAGTGTGTGAGGAAAGGGGAGATACAGTGTGTGAGGAAAGGGGAGATACAGTGTGTGGGGAAAGGGGAGATACGGTGTGTGGGGACGGGGAGACACAATGTGTGTGGGGAAAGGGGAGATACAGTGTGAGACGAATGGGGAGACACGGTGTTTGAGGAAAGGGGAGACAGTGTGTGGGGAAAGGGAGACACAGTGTGTGAGGAAAGGGGAGATGCAGTGTGTGGGGAAAGGGGAGACACAGTGTGTAGGGAAAGGGGGGAGACAGTGTGTGGGGAAAGGGGAGAAAGTGTGTGTGTGGGGAAAGGGGAGATACAGTGTGTGAAGAAAGGGGAGATACAGACTGTGGGGAAAGGGGAGACACGGTGTGTGGGGAAAGGGGAGAGACAGAGTGTGGGGAAAGGGGAGACACGGTGTGTGAAGAAAGTGGAGATACAGACTGTGGGGAAAGGGGAGACACGGTGTGTGGGGAAAGGGGAGACACAGTGTGTGAGGAAAGGGGAGACACAGTGTGTGGGGAAAAAGGAGAGACACAGTGTGTGGGGAAAGGAGAGACACAGTGTGTGGGGAAAGGGGAGACACAGTGTGTGGGGAAAGGGGAGACACGGTGTGTGAAGAAAGGGGAGATACAGACTGTGGGGAAAGGGGAGACACGGTGTGTGGGGAAAGGGGAGACACAGTGTGTGAGGAAAGGGGAGACACAGTGTGTGGGGAAAAAGGAGAGACACAGTGTGTGGGGAAAGGGGAGACACAGTGTGTGGGGAAAGTGGAGACACAGTGTGTGAGGACGTGCAGACACAGAGCGTGGGGAAAGGGGAGACACTGTGTGGGGACGGGGAGACACAGTGTGTGGGGAAAGGGAAGATACAGTGTGAGACGAATGGGGAGACACGATGTTTGAGGAAAGGGGAGACACAGTGGGTGGGGACGGGGAGACACAGTGTGTGGGGAAAGGGAAGACACAGTGTGTGGGGACGGGGAGACACAGTGTGTGGGGAAAGGGGAGATACAGTGTGAGACGAATGGGGAGACACGATGTTTGAGGAAAGGGGAGACACAGTGGGTGGGGAAAGGGGAGATACAGTGTGTGAGGAAAGGGGAGACACGGTGCTTGAGGAAAGGGGAGACACGGTGTTTGAGGAAAGGTGAGACACAGTATGTGGGGAAAGGGGAGACACAGTATGTGAGGAAAGGGGAGACACAGTGTGTGAGGACGTGCAGACACAGCGTGTGGGGAAAGGGGAGACACGGTGTGTGGGGAAAGAGAGACACAGTGTGTGGGGACGGGGAGACACAGTGTGTGAGGAAAGGGGAGACACAGTGGGTGGGGAAAGGGAGACACAGTGTGTGGGGACGGGGAGACACAGTGTGTGAGGAAAGGGGAGATACAGTGTGTGGGGAAAGGGGAGACGCAGTGTGTGGGGAAAGGGGAGATACAGTATGTGAGGAAAGGGGAGACACAGTGTGTGAGGACGTGCAGACACAGCGTGTGGGGAAAGGGGAGACACGGTGTGTGGGGAAAGAGAGACACAGTGTGTGGGGAAAGGGGAGACACAGTGTGCAGGGAAAGGAGAGACACAGTGTGTGAGGAAAGGGGAGACGCAGTGTGTGGGGAAAGGGGAGATACAGTGTGTGAGGAAAGGGGAGATACAGACTGTGGGGAAAGGGGAGACACGGTGTTTGAGGAAAGGGGAGACACAGTATGTGGGGAAAGGGGAGACACAGTGTGTGAGGAAAGGGGAGACACAGTGTGTGAGGAAAAAGGAGAGACACAGTGTGTGGGGAAAAAGGAGAGACACAGTGTGTGGGGAAAGGGGAGACACAGTGTGTGAGGACGTGCAGACACAGAGCATGGGGAAATGGGAGTCCGTATGTGAGGACGTGGAGACACAGTGTGTGGGGAAAGGGGAGACACAGTGTGTGGGGAAAGGGGAGATACAGTGTGTGGGGAAAGGGGAGACACAGTGTGTGGGGATGGGGAGACACAGTCTGTGGGGAAAGGGGAGATACAGTGTGAGACGAATGGGGAGACACGGTGTTTGAGGAAAGGGGAGACACAGTGGGTGGGGAAAGGGAGACACAGTGTGTGGGGACGGGGAGACACAGAGTGTGAGGAAAGGGGAGACACAGTGGGTGGGGATGGGGAGACACAGCGTGTGGGGAAAGGGGAGACACGGTGTGTGGGGAAAGAGAGACACAGTGTGTGGGGACGGGGAGACACAGTGTGTGAGGAAAGGGGAGACACAGTGGGTGGGGAAAGGGAGACACAGTGTGTGGGGACGGGGAGACACAGTGTGTGAGGAAAGGGGAGATACAGTGTGTGGGGAAAGTGGAGACACAGTGTGCAGGGAAAGGAGAGACACAGTGTGTGAGGAAAGGGGAGACGCAGTGTGTGGGGAAAGGGGAGATACAGTGTGTGAGGAAAGGGGAGATACAGACTGTGGGGAAAGGGGATACACAGTGTTTGAGGAAAGGGGAGACACAGTATGTGGGGAAAGGGGAGACACAGTGTGTGAGGAAAGGGGAGACACAGTGTGTGAGGAAAAAGGAGAGACACAGTGTGTGGGGAAAAAGGAGAGACACAGTGTGTGGGGAAAGGGGAGACACAGTGTGTGAGGACGTGCAGACACAGAGCGTGGGGAAATGGGAGTCCGTGTGTGAGGACGTGGAGACACAGTGTGTGGGGAAAGGGGAGACACAGTGTGTGGGGAAAGGGGAGATACAGTGTGTGGGGAAAGGGGAGACACAGTGTGTGGGGATGGGGAGACACAGTCTGTGGGGAAAGGGGAGATACAGTGTGAGACGAATGGGGAGACACGGTGTTTGAGGAAAGGGGAGACACAGTGGGTGGGGAAAGGGAGACACAGTGTGTGGGGACGGGGAGACACAGAGTGTGAGGAAAGGGGAGACACAGTGGGTGGGGATGGGGAGACACAGTGTGTGAGGAAAGGGGAGACAGTGTGTGGGGAAAGGGGAGATACAGTGTGTGAGGAAAGGGGAGATACAGTGTGTGAGGAAAGGGGAGATACAGACTGTGGGGAAAGGGGAGATACAGTGTGTGAGGAAAGGGGAGATACAGTGTGTGAGGAAAGGGGAGATACAGACTGTGGGGAAAGGGGAGACACGGTGTTTGAGGAAAGGGGAGACACAGTGTGTGAGGACGTGGAGACACAGTGTGTGGGGAAAGGGGAGACAAGGTGTGTGGGGAAAGGGGAGACACAGTGTGTGAGGAAAGGGGTAGATACAGTGTGTGAGGAAAGGGGAGATACAGTGTGTGGGGAAAGGGGAGATATGGTGTGTGGGGACGGGGAGACACGGTGTGTGGGGAAAGGGGAGATACAGTGTGAGACGAATGGGGAGACACGGTGTTTGAGGAAAGGGGAGACAGTGTGTGGGGAAAGGGGAGACACAGTGTGTGAGGAAAGGGGAGATGCAGTGTGTGGGGAAAGGGGAGATACAGACTGTGGGGAAAGGGGAGATACAGTGTGTGAGGAAAGGGGAGATACAGACTGTGGGGAAAGGGGAGACACGGTGTTTGAGGAAAGGGGAGACACAGTATGTGGGGAAAGGGGAGACACAGTGTGTGAGGAAAGGGGAGATACAGTGTGTGAGGAAAGGGGAGATACAGTGTGTGGGGAAAGGGGAGATACGGTGTGTGGGGACGGGGAGACACGGTGTGTGGGGAAAGGGGAGATACAGTGTGAGACGAATGGGGAGACGGTGTTTGAGGAAAGGGGAGACAGTGTGTGGGGAAAGGGGAGACACAGTGTGTGAGGAAAGGGGAGATGCAGTGTGTGTGGAAAGGGGAGACACAGTGTGTAGAGAAAGGGGGGAGACAGTGTGTGGGGAAAGGGGAGTAAGTGTGTGTGTGGGGAAAGGGGAGACACGGTGTTTGAGGAAAGGGGAGACACAGTATGTGGGGAAAGGGGAGACACAGTGTGTGAGGAAAGGGGAGATACAGTGTGAGAGGAAAGGGGAGACACAGTGTGTGAGGAAAAAGGAGAGACACAGTGTGTGGGGAAAAAGGAGAGACACAGTGTGTGGGGAAACTGGAGATACAGTGTGTGAGGAAAGGGGAGATACAGTGTGTGGGGAAAGGGGAGATACGGTGTGTGGGGACGGGGAGACACAATGTGTGTGGGGAAAGGGGAGATACAGTGTGAGACGAATGGGGAGACACGGTGTTTGAGGAAAGGGGAGACAGTGTGTGGGGAAAGGGGAGACACAGTGTGTGAGGAAAGGGGAGATGCAGTGTGTGGGGAAAGGGGAGACACAGTGTGTAGGGAAAGGGGGGAGACAGTGTGTGGGGAAAGGGGAGAAAGTGTGTGTGTGGGGAAAGGGGAGATACAGTGTGTGAAGAAAGGGGAGATACAGACTGTGGGGAAAGGGGAGACACGGTGTGTGGGGAAAGGGGAGATACAGAGTGTGGGGAAAGGGGAGACACGGTGTGTGAAGAAAGGGGAGATACAGACTGTGGGGAAAGGGGAGACACGGTGTGTGGGGAAAGGGGAGACACAGTGTGTGAGGAAAGGGGAGACACAGTGTGTGGGGAAAAAGGAGAGACACAGTGTGTGGGGAAAGGGGAGACACAGTGTGTGAGGACATGGAGATACAGTGTGTGGGGAAAGGGGAGACACAGTGTGTGAGGACGTGCAGACACAGAGCGTGGGGAAAGGGGAGACACAGTGTGTGGGGACGGGGAGTCACAGTGTGTGGGGAAAGGGAAGATACAGTGTGAGACGAATGGGGAGACACGATGTTTGAGGAAAGGGGAGACACAGTGGGTGGGGACGGGGAGACACAGTGTGTGGGGAAAGGGGAGACACAGTGTGTGAGGACGGGGAGACACAGTGTGTGGGGAAAGGGGAGATACCGTGTGAGACGAATGGGGAAACACGATGTTTGAGGAAAGGGGAGACACAGTGGGTGGGGAAAGGGAGACACAGTGTGTGGGGACGGGGAGACACAGTGTGTGGGGAAAGGGGAGACACAGTGTGTGAGGAAAGGGGAGACACGGTGTTTGAGGAAAGGGGAGACACGGTGTTTGAGGAAAGGTGAGACACAGTATGTGGGGAAAGGGGAGACACAGTATGTGAGGAAAGGGGAGACACAGTGTGTGAGGACGTGCAGACACAGCGTGTGGGGAAAGGGGAGACACGGTGTGTGGGGAAAGAGAGACACAGTGTGTGGGGACGGGGAGACACAGTGTGTGAGGAAAGGGGAGACACAGTGGGTGGGGAAAGGGAGACACAGTGTGTGGGGACGGGGAGACACAGTGTGTGAGGAAAGGGGAGATACAGTGTGTTTGGGAAAGGGGAGACACAGTGTGCAGGGAAAGGAGAGACACAGTGTGTGAGGAAAGGGGAGACGCAGTGTGTGGGGAAAGGGGAGATACAGTGTGTGAGGAAAGGGGAGATACAGACTGTGGGGAAAGGGGAGACACGGTGTTTGAGGAAAGGGGAGACACAGTATGTGGGGAAAGGGGAGACACAGTGTGTGAGGAAAGGGGGAGACACAGTGTGTGAGGAAAAAGGAGAGACATAGTGTGTGGGGAAAGGGGAGACACAGTGTGTGAGGACGTGCAGACACAGAGCATGGGGAAATGGGAGTCCGTGTGTGAGGACGTGGAGACACAGTGTGTGGGGAAAGGGGAGACACAGTGTGTGGGGAAAGGGGAGATACAGTGTGTGGGGAAAGGGGAGACACAGTGTGTGGGGATGGGGAGACACAGTCTGTGGGGAAAGAGGAGATACAGTGTGAGACGAATGGGGAGACACGGTGTTTGAGGAAAGGGGAGACACAGTGGGTGGGGAAAGGGAGACACAGTGTGTGGGGACGGGGAGACACAGAGTGTGAGGAAAGCGGAGACACAGTGGGTGGGGATGGGGAGACACAGCGTGTGGGGAAAGGGGAGACACGGTGTGTGGGGAAAGAGAGACACAGTGTGTGGGGACGGGGAGACACAGTGTGTGAGGAAAGGGGAGACACAGTGGGTGGGGAAAGGGAGACACAGTGTGTGGGGACGGGGAGACACAGTGTGTGAGGAAAGGGGAGATACAGTGTGTGGGGAAAGGGGAGACACAGTGTGCAGGGAAAGGAGAGACACAGTGTGTGAGGAAAGGGGTAGATACAGTGTGTGAGGAAAGGGGAGATACAGTGTGAGACGAATGGGGAGACACGGTGTTTGAGGAAAGGGGAGACAGTGTGTGGGGAAAGGTGGAGACACAGTGTGTGAGGAAAGGGGAGATGCAGTGTGTGGGGAAAGGGGAGAATGTGTGTGTGTGGGGAAAGGGGAGATACAGTGTGTGAGGAAAGGGGAGATACAGACTGTGGGGAAAGGGGAGACACGGTGTTTGAGGAAAGGGGAGACACAGTATGTGGGGAAAGGGGAGACACAGTGTGTGAGGAAAGGGGAGATACAGTGTGTGGGGAAAGGGGAGATACGGTGTGTGGGGACGGGGAGATACGGTGTGTGGGGAAAGGGGAGACACAGTATGTGAGGAAAAAGGAGAGACACAGTGTGTGGGGAAAAAGGAGAGACACAGTGTGTGGGGAAACTGGAGATACAGTGTGTGAGGAAAGGGGAGATACAGTGTGTGGGGAAAGGGGAGATACGGTGTGTGGGGACGGGGAGACACAATGTGTGTGGGGAAAGGGGAGATACAGTGTGAGACGAATGGGGAGACACGGTGTTTGAGGAAAGGGGAGACAGTGTGTGGGGAAAGGTGAGATACAGTGTGTGAGGAAAGGGGAGATGCAGTGTGTGGGGAAAGGGGAGACACAGTGTGTAGGGAAAGGGGGGAGACAGTGTGTGGGGAAAGGGGAGAAAGTGTGTGTGTGGGGAAAGGGGAGATACAGTGTGTGAAGAAAGGGGAGATACAGACTGTGGGGAAAGGGGAGACACGGTGTGTGGGGAAAGGGGAGACACAGAGTGTGGGGAAAGGGGAGACACGGTGTGTGAAGAAAGGGGAGATACAGACTGTGGGGAAAGGGGAGACACAGTGTGTGAGGACGTGGAGATACAGTGTGTGGGGAAAGGGGAGACACAGTGTGTGAGGACGTGCAGACACAGAGCGTGGGGAAAGGGGAGACACAGTGTGTGGGGACGGGGAGTCACAGTGTGTGGGGAAAGGGAAGATACAGTGTGAGACGAATGGGGAGACACGATGTTTGAGGAAAGGGGAGACACAGTGGGTGGGGACGGGGAGACACAGTGTGTGGGGAAAGGGGAGACACAGTGTGTGGGGACGGGGAGACACAGTGTGTGGGGAAATGGGAGATACCGTGTGAGACGAATGGGGAGACACGATGTTTGAGGAAAGGGGAGACACAGTGGGTGGGGAAAGGGAGACACAGTGTGTGGGGACGGGGAGACACAGTGTGTGGGGAAAGGGGAGACACAGTGTGCAGGGAAAGGAGTGACACAGTGTGTGAGGAAAGGGGAGACACGGTGTTTGAGGAAAGGGGAGACACGGTGTTTGAGGAAAGGTGAGACACAGTATGTGGGGAAAGGGGAGACACAGTATGTGAGGAAAGGGGAGACACAGTGTGTGAGGACGTGCAGACACAGCGTGTGGGGAAAGGGGAGACACGGTGTGTGGGGAAAGAGAGACACAGTGTGTGGGGACGGGGAGACACAGTGTGTGAGGAAAGGGGAGACACAGTGGGTGGGGAAAGGGAGACACAGTGTGTGGGGACGGGGAGACACAGTGTGTGAGGAAAGGGGAGACACAGTGTGTGGGGAAAGGGAGACACAGTGTGTGGGGAAAGGAGAGACACAGTGTGTGAGGAAAGGGGAGACGCAGTGTGTGGGGAAAGGGGAGATACAGTGTGTGAGGAAAGGGGAGATACAGACTGTGGGGAAAGGGGAGACACGGTGTTTGAGGAAAGGGGAGACACAGTATGTGGGGAAAGGGGAGACAGAGTGTGTGAGGAAAGGGG
This sequence comes from Hypanus sabinus, assembly GCF_030144855.1. Taxonomy (NCBI): domain Eukaryota; kingdom Metazoa; phylum Chordata; class Chondrichthyes; order Myliobatiformes; family Dasyatidae; genus Hypanus; species Hypanus sabinus. Next base: position 134,455 of record NW_026781830.1, read on the forward strand.
AGACACAGTGTGTGAGGAAAAAGGAGAGACACAGTGTGTGGGGAAAAAGGAGAGACACAGTGTGTGGGGAAAGGGGAGACACAGTGTGTGAGGACGTGCAGACACAGAGCGTGGGGAAATGGGAGACCGTGTGTGAGGACGTGGAGACACAGTGTGTGGGGAAAGGGGAGACACAGTGTGTGAGGAAAGGGGAGATGCAGTGTGTGGGGAAAGGGGAGATACAGACTGTGGGGAAAGGGGAGATACAGTGTGTTAGGAAAGGGGAGATACAGACTGTGGGGAAAGGGGAGACACGGTGTTTGAGGAAAGGGGAGACACAGTATGTGGGGAAAGGGGAGACACAGTGTGTGAGGAAGGGGGAGATACAGTGTGTGAGGAAAGGGGAGATACAGTGTGTGGGGAAAGGGGAGATACGGTGTGTGGGGACGGGGAGACACGGTGTGTGGGGAAAGGGGAGATACAGTGTGAGACGAATGGGGAGACGGTGTTTGAGGAAAGGGGAGACAGTGTGTGGGGAAAGGGGAGACACAGTGTGTGAGGAAAGGGGAGATGCAGTGTGTGGGGAAAGGGGAGACACAGTGTGTAGGGAAAGGGGGGAGACAGTGTGTGGGGAAAGGGGAGAAAGTGTGTGTGTGGGGAAAGGGGAGACACGGTGTTTGAGGAAAGGGGAGACACAGTATGTGGGGAAAGGGGAGACACAGTGTGTGAGGAAAAAGGAGAGACACAGTGTGTGGGGAAAAAGGAGAGACACAGTGTGTGGGGAAAGGGGAGACACAGTGTGTGAGGACGTGCAGACACAGAGCGTGGGGAAATGGGAGACCGTGTGTGAGGATGTGGAGACACAGTGTGTGGGGAAAGGGGAGACACAGTGTGTGGGGAAAGTGGAGATACAGTGTGAGACGAATGGGGAGACACGGTGTTTGAGGAAAGGGGAGACACAGTGGGTGGGGAAAGGGAGACACAGTGGGTGGGGAAAGGGAGACACAGTGTGTGGGGAAAGGGGAGACACAGTGTGTGGGGAAAGGGGAGATACAGTGTCTGGGGAAAGGGGAGACACAGTGTGCAGGGAAAGGAGAGACACAGTGTGTGAGGAAAGGGGAGACGCAGTGTGTGGGGAAAGGGGAGATACAGACTGTGGGGAAAGGGGAGATACAGTGTGTGAGGAAAGGGGAGATACAGACTGTGGGGAAAGGGGAGACACGGTGTTTGAGGAAAGGGGAGACACAGTATGTGGGGAAAGGGGAGACACAGTGTGTGAGGAAAGGGGAGACACAGTGTGTGAGGAAAGGGGAGATACAGTGTGTGAGGAAAGGGGAGATACAGTGTGTGGGGAAAGGGGAGACACGGTGTTTGAGGAAAGGGGAGACACAGTATGTGGGGAAAGGGGAGACACAGTGTGTGAGTAAAGGGGAGACACAGTGTGTGTGGAAAAAGGAGAGACACAGTGCGTAGGGAAAATGGAGAGACACAGTGTGTGAGGAAAGGGGAGATACAGTGTGTGAGGAAAGGGGAGATACAGACTGTGGGGAAAGGGGAGACACAGTGTGTGAGGAATGGGGAGATACAGACTGTGGGGAAAGGGGAGATACAGTGTGTGAGGAAAGGGGAGATACAGTGTGTAAGGAAAGGGGAGATAAAGACTGTGGGGAAAGGGGAGACACGGTGTTTGAGGAAAGGGGAGACACAGTGTGTGAGGAAAGGGGAGACACAGTGTGTGAGGACGTGCAGACACAGTGTGAGGAAAGGGGAGATACAGTGTGTGAGGAAAGGGGAGACACAGTGTGTGAGGAAAAAGGAGAGACACAGTGTGTGGGGAAAAAGGAGAGACACAGTGTGTGGGGAAAGGGGAGACACAGTGTGTGAGGACGTGCAGACACAGAGCGTGGGGAAATGGGAGACCGTGTGTGAGGACGTGGAGACACAGTGTGTGGGGAAAGGGAGACACAGTGTGTGGGGAAAGGGGAGACACAGTGTGTGGGGACAGGGGAGATACAGTGTGTGGGGAAAGGGGAGACACAGTGTGTGGGGACGGGGAGACACAGTGTGTTGGGAAAGGGGAGATACAGTTTGAGACGAATGGGGAGACACGGTGTTTGAGGAAAGGGGAGACACAGTGGGTGGGGAAAGGGAGACACAGTGTGTGGGGAAAGGGGAGACAGTGTGTGGGGAAAGGGGAGACACAGTGTGCAGGGAAAGGAGAGACACAGTGTGTGAGGAAAGGGGAGACGCAGTGTGTGGGGAAAGGGGAGATACAGACTGTCGGGAAAGGGGAGATACAGTGTGTGAGGAAAGGGGAGATACAGTGTGTGAGGAAAGGGGAGATACAGACTGTGGGGAAAGGGGAGACACGGTGTTTGAGGAAAGGTGAGACACAGTATGTGGGGAAAGGGGAGACACAGTGTGTGAGGAAAGGGGAGACACAGTGTGTGAGGACGTGCAGACACAGAGCGTGGGGAAATGGTGGACCGTGTGTGAGGACGTGGAGACACAGTGTGTGGGGAAAGGGGAGACACGATGTGTGGGGAAAGGGGAGACACAGTGTGTGAGGAAAGGGGAGATACAGTGTGTGGGGAAAGGGGAGATACGGTGTGTGGGGACGGGGAGACACGGTGTGTGGGGTAAGGGGAGATACAGTGTGAGACGAATGGGGAGACACGGTGTTTGAGGAAAGGGGAGACAGTGTGTGGGGAAAGGGGAGACACAGTGTGTGAGGAAAGGGGAGATGCAGTGTGTGGGGAAAGGGGAGACACGGTATGTAGGGAAAGGGGGGAGACAGTGTGTGGGGAAAGGGGGGAGACACAGTGTGTGGGGAAAGGGGAGACACAGTGTGTGAGGACGTGGAGATACAGTGTGTGGGGAAAGGGGAGACACAGTGTGTGAGGACGTGCAGACACAGAGCGTGGGGAAAGGGGAGACACAGTGTGTGGGGACGGGGAGTCACAGTGTGTGGGGAAAGGGAAGATACAGTGTGAGACGAATGGGGAGACACGATGTTTAAGGAAAGGGGAGACACAGTGGGTGGGGACGGGGAGACACAGTGTGTGGGGAAAGGGGAGACACAGTGTGTGGGGACGGGGAGACACAGTGTGTGGGGAAAGGGGAGATACCGTGTGAGACGAATGGGGAGACACGATGTTTGAGGAAAGGGGAGACACAGTGGGTGGGGAAAGGGAGACACAGTGTGTGGGGACGGGGAGACACAGTGTGTGGGGAAAGGGGAGACACAGTGTGCAGGGAAAGGAGTGACACAGTGTGTGAGGAAAGGGGAGACACAGTGTGTGGGGAAAGGGGAGATACAGTGTGTGGGGAAAGGGGAGACACAGTGTGCAGGGAAAGGAGTGACACAGTGTGTGAGGAAAGGGGAGATACAGACTGTGGGGAAAGGGGAGATACAGTGTGTGAGGAAAGGGGAGACACGGTGTTTGAGGAAAGGGGAGACACGGTGTTTGAGGAAAGGTGAGACACAGTATGTGGGGAAAGGGGAGACACAGTATGTGAGGAAAGGGGAGACACAGTGTGTGAGGACGTGCAGACACAGCGTGTGGGGAAAGGGGAGACATGGTGTGTGGGGAAAGAGAGACACAGTGTGTGGGGACGGGGAGACAGTGTGTGAGGAAAGGGGAGACACAGTGGGTGGGGAAAGGGAGACACAGTGTGTGGGGACGGGGAGACACAGTGTGTGAGGAAAGGGGAGACACAGTGTGTGGGGAAAGGGAGACACAGTGTGTGGGGAAAGGAGAGACACAGTGTGTGAGGAAAGGGGAGACGCAGTGTGTGGGGAAAGGGGAGATACAGTGTGTGAGGAAAGGGGAGATACAGACTGTGGGGAAAGGGGAGACACGGTGTTTGAGGAAAGGGGAGACACAGTATGTGGGGAAAGGGGAGACACAGTGTGTGAGGAAAGGGGAGACACAGTGTGTGAGGAAAAAGGAGAGACACAGTGTGTGGGGAAAAAGGAGAGACACAGTGTGTGGGGAAAGGGGAGACACAGTGTGTGAGGACGTGCAGACACAGAGCGTGGGGAAATGGGAGACCGTGTGTGAGGACGTGGAGACACAGTGTGTGGGGAAAGGGGAGACACAGTGTGTGAGGAAAGGGGAGATGCAGTGTGTGGGGAAAGGGGAGATACAGACTGTGGGGAAAGGGGAGATACAGTGTGTTAGGAAAGGGGAGATACAGACTGTGGGGAAAGGGGAGACACGGTGTTTGAGGAAAGGGGAGACACAGTATGTGGGGAAAGGGGAGACACAGTGTGTGAGGAAGGGGGAGATACAGTGTGTGAGGAAAGGGGAGATACAGTGTGTGGGGAAAGGGGAGATACGGTGTGTGGGGACGGGGAGACACGGTGTGTGGGGAAAGGGGAGATACAGTGTGAGACGAATGGGGAGACGGTGTTTGAGGAAAGGGGAGACAGTGTGTGGGGAAAGGGGAGACACAGTGTGTGAGGAAAGGGGAGATGCAGTGTGTGGGGAAAGGGGAGACACAGTGTGTAGGGAAAGGGGGGAGACAGTGTGTGGGGAAAGGGGAGAAAGTGTGTGTGTGGGGAAAGGGGAGACACGGTGTTTGAGGAAAGGGGAGACACAGTATGTGGGGAAAGGGGAGACACATTGTGTGAGGAAAGGGGAGATACAGTGTGTGAGGAAAGGGGAGACACAGTGTGTGAGGAAAAAGGAGAGACACAGTGTGTGGGGAAAAAGGAGAGACACAGTGTGTGGGGAAAGGGGAGACACAGTGTGTGAGGACGTGCAGACACAGAGCGTGGGGAAATGGGAGACCGTGTGTGAGGATGTGGAGACACAGTGTGTGGGGAAAGGGGAGACACAGTGTGTGGGGAAAGTGGAGATACAGTGTGAGACGAATGGGGAGACACGGTGTTTGAGGAAAGGGGAGACACAGTGGGTGGGGAAAGGGAGACACAGTGTGTGGGGAAAGGGGAGACACAGTGTGTGGGGAAAGGGGAGATACAGTGTCTGGGGAAAGGGGAGACACAGTGTGCAGGGAAAGGAGAGACACAGTGTGTGAGGAAAGGGGAGACGCAGTGTGTGGGGAAAGGGGAGATACAGACTGTGGGGAAAGGGGAGATACAGTGTGTGAGGAAAGGGGAGATACAGACTGTGGGGAAAGGGGAGACACGGTGTTTGAGGAAAGGGGAGACACAGTATGTGGGGAAAGGGGAGACACAGTGTGTGAGGAAAGGGGGGACACAGTGTGTGAGGAAAGGGGAGATACAGTGTGTGAGGAAAGGGGAGATACAGTGTGTGGGGAAAGGGGAGACACGGTGTTTGAGGAAAGGGGAGACACAGTATGTGGGGAAAGGGGAGACACAGTGTGTGAGTAAAGGGGAGACACAGTGTGTGTGGAAAAAGGAGAGACACAGTGCGTAGGGAAAATGGAGAGACACAGTGTGTGAGGAAAGGGGAGATACAGTGTGTGAGGAAAGGGGAGATACAGACTGTGGGGAAAGGGGAGACACAGTGTGTGAGGAAAGGGGAGATACAGACTGTGGGGAAAGGGGAGATACAGTGTGTGAGGAAAGGGGAGATACAGTGTGTTAGGAAAGGGGAGATAAAGACTGTGGGGAAAGGGGAGACACGGTGTTTGAGGAAAGGGGAGACACAGTGTGTGAGGAAAGGGGAGACACAGTGTGTGAGGACGTGCAGACACAGTGTGAGGAAAGGGGAGATACAGTGTGTGAGGAAAGGTGAGACACAGTGAGTGAGGAAAAAGGAGAGACACAGTGTGTGGGGAAAAAGGAGAGACACAGTGTGTGGGGAAAGGGGAGACACAGTGTGTGAGGACGTGCAGACACAGAGCGTGGGGAAATGGGAGACCGTGTGTGAGGACGTGGAGACACAGTGTGTGGGGAAAGGGAGACACAGTGTGTGGGGAAAGGGGAGACACAGTGTGTGGGGACAGGGGAGATACAGTGTGTGGGGAAAGGGGAGACACAGTGTGTGGGGACGGGGAGACACAGTGTGTTGGGAAAGGGGAGATACAGTTTGAGACGAATGGGGAGACACGGTGTTTGAGGAAAGGGGAGACACAGTGGGTGGGGAAAGGGAGACACAGTGTGTGGGGAAAGGGGAGACAGTGTGTGGGGAAAGGGGAGACACAGTGTGCAGGGAAAGGAGAGACACAGTGTGTGAGGAAAGGGGAGACGCAGTGTGTGGGGAAAGGGGAGATACAGACTGTCGGGAAAGGGGAGATACAGTGTGTGAGGAAAGGGGAGATACAGTGTGTGAGGAAAGGGGAGATACAGACTGTGGGGAAAGGGGAGACACGGTGTTGGAGGAAAGGTGAGACACAGTATGTGGGGAAAGGGGAGACACAGTGTGTGAGGAAAGGGGAGACACAGTGTGTGAGGACGTGCAGACACAGAGCGTGGGGAAATGGTGGACCGTGTGTGAGGACGTGGAGACACAGTGTGTGGGGAAAGGGGAGACACGATGTGTGGGGAAAGGGGAGACACAGTGTGTGAGGAAAGGGGAAATACAGTTTTTTGAGGAAAGGGGAGATACAGTGTGTGAGGAAAGGGGAGATACAGTGTGTGGGGAAAGGGGAGATACGGTGTGTGGGGACGGGGAGACACGGTGTGTGGGGTAAGGGGAGATACAGTGTGAGACGAATGGGGAGACCCGGTGTTTGAGGAAAGGGGAGACAGTGTGTGGGGAAAGGGGAGACACAGTGTGTGAGGAAAGGGGAGATGCAGTGTGTGGGGAAAGGGGAGACACGGTGTGTAGGGAAAGGGGGGAGACAGTGTGTGGGGAAAGGGGGGAGACAGTGTGTGGGGAAAGGGGAGAAAGTGTGTGTGTGGGGAAAGGGGAGATACAGTGTGTGAGGAAAGGGGAGATACAGACTGTGGGGAAAGGGGAGACACGGTGTTTGAGGAAAGGGGAGACACAGTATGTGGGGAAAGGGGAGATACAGTGTGTGAGGAAAGGGGAGATACAGTGTGTGAGGAAAGGGGAGACACAGTGTGTGAGGAAAAAGGAGAGACAGTGTGTGGGGAAAAAGGAGAGACACAGTGTGTGGGGAAAGGGGAGACACAGTGTGTGAGGACGTGCAGACACAGAGCGTGGGGAAATGGGAGACCGTGTGTGAGGACGTGGAGACACAGTGTGTGGGGAAAGGGGAGACACAGTGTGTGGGGAAAGGGGAGATACAGTGTGTGGGGAAAGGGGAGACACAGTGTGTGGGGACGGGGAGACACAGTGTGTGGGGAAAGGGGAGATACAGTGTGAGATGAATGGGGAGACACGGTGTTTGAGGAAAGGGGAGACACTGTGGGTGGGGAAAGGGAGACACAGTGTGTGGGGACGGGGAGACACAGTGTGTGAGGAAAGGGGAGACACAGTGTGTGGGGAAAGGGGAGATACAGTGTGTGGGGAAAGGGGAGACACAGTGTGCAGGGAAAGGACAGACACAGTGTGTGAGGAAAGGGGAGATACAGACTGTGTGGAAAGGGGAGATACAGTGTGTGAGGAAAGGGGAGATACAGTGTGTAAGGAAAGGGGAGATAAAGACTGTGGGGAAAGGGGAGACACGGTGTTTGATGAAAGGTGAGACACAGTATGTGAGGAAAGGGGAGACACAGTGTGTGAAGACGTGCAGACACAGAGCGTGGGGAAATGGGAGACCGTGTGTGAGGACGTGGAGACACAGCGTGTGGGGAAAGGGGAGACACGGTGTGTGGAGAAAGGGGAGACACAGTGTGTGAGGAAAGCTAGACACAGTGTGAGGAAAGGGGAGATACAGTGTGTGAGTAAAGGGGAGACACAGTGTGTGAGGAAAAAGGAGAGACACAGTGTGTGGGGAAAAAGGAGAGACACAGTGTGTGGGGAAAGGGGAGACACAGTGTGTGAGGACGTGCAGACACAGAGCGTGGGGAAATGGGAGACCGTGTGTGAGGACGTGGAGACACAGTGTGTGGGGAAAGGGGAGACACAGTGTGTGGGGACAGGGGAGATACAGTGTGTGGGGAAAGGGGAGACACAGTGTGTGGGGACGGGGAGACACAGTGTGTGGGGAAAGGGGAGATACCGTTTGAGACGAATGGGGAGACACGGTGTTTGAGGAAAGGGGAGACACAGTGGGTGGGGAAAGGGAGACAAAGTGTGTGGGGAAAGGGGAGACACAGTGTGTGGGGAAAGGGGAGATACAGTGTGTGGGGAAAGGGGAGACACAGTGTGCAGGGAAAGGAGAGACACAGTGTCTGAGGAAAGGGGAGACGCAGTGTGTGGGGAAAGGGGAGATACAGACTGTCGGGAAAGGGGAGATACAGTGTGTGAGGAAAGGGGAGATACAGTGTGTGAGGAAAGGGGAGATACAGACTGTGGGGAAAGGGGAGACACGGTGTTTGAGGAAAGGTGAGACACAGTATGTGGGGAAAGGGGAGACACAGTGTGTGAGGAAAGGGGAGACACAGTGTGTGAGGACGTGCAGACACAGAGCGTGGGGAAATGGTGGACCGTGTGTGAGGACGTGGAGACACAGTGTGTGGGGAAAGGGGAGACACGGTGTGTGGCGAAAGGGGAGACACAGTGTGTGAGGAAAGGGGAAATACAGTGTGTGAGGAAAGGGGAGATAGAGTGTGTGAGGAAAGGGGAGATACAGTGTGTGGGGAAAGGGGAGATACGGTGTGTGGGGATGGGGAGACACGGTGTGTGGGGAAAGGGGAGATACAGTGTGAGACGAATGGGGAGACACGGTGTTTGAGGAAAGGGGAGACAGTGTGTGGGGAAAGGGGAGACACAGTGTGTGAGGAAAGGGGAGACGCAGTGTGTAGGGAAAGGGGGGAGACAGTGTGTGGGGAAAGGGGGGAGACAGTGTGTGGGGAAAGGGGAGAAAGTGTGTGTGTGGGGAAAGGGGAGATACAGTGTGTGAGGAAAGGGGAGATACAGACTGTGGGGAAAGGGGAGACACGGTGTTTGAGGAAAGGGGAGACACTGTATGTGGGGAAAGCGGAGATACAGTGTGTGAGGAAAGGGGAGATACAGTGTGTGGGGAAAAAGGAGAGACACAGTGTGTGGGGAAAGGGGAGACACAGTGTGTGAGGACGTGCAGACACAGAGCGTGGGGAAATGGGAGACCGTGTGTGAGGACGTGGAGACACAGTGTGTGGGGAAAGGGGAGACACAGTGTGTGGGGAAAGGGGAGATACAGTGTGTGGGGAAAGGGGAGACACAGTGTGTGGGGACGGGGAGACACAGTGTGTGGGGAAAGGGGAGATACAGTGTGAGACGAATGGGGAGACACGGTGTTTGAGGAAAGGGGAGACACAGTGGGTGGGGAAAGGGAGACACAGTGTGTGGGGACGGGGAGACACAGTGTGTGAGGAAAGGGGAGACACAGTGTGTGGGGAAAGGGGAGATACAGTGTGTGGGGAAAGGGGAGACACAGTGTGCAGGGAAAGGAGAGACACAGTGTGTGAGGAAAGGGGAGATACAGACTGTGGGGAAAGGGGAGATACAGTGTGAGACGAATGGGGAGACACGGTGTTTGAGGAAAGGGGAGACACAGTGGGTGGGGAAAGGGAGACACAGTGTGTGGGGACGGGGAGACACAGTGTGTGAGGAAAGGGGAGACACGGTGTTTGAGGAAAGGGGAGACACAGTATGTGGGGAAAGGGGAGACGCAGTGTGTGAGGAAAGGGGAGATACAGTGTGCAGGGAAAGGAGAGACACAGTGTGTGAGGAAAGGGGAGATACAGTGTGTGAGGAAAGGGGAGATACAGACTGTGGGGAAAGGGGAGACACGGTGTTTGAGGAAAGGTGAGACACAGTATGTGGGGAAAGGGGAGACACAGTGTGTGAGGACGTGCAGACACAGAGCGTGGGGAAATGGGAGACCGTGTGTGAGATAGTGGAGACACAGTGTGTGGGGAAAGAGGAGACACGGTGTTTGAGGAAAGGGGAGACACAGTATGTGGGGAAAGGGGAGACACAGTGTGTGAGGAAAGGGGAGATACAGTGTGTGAGGAAAGGGGAGACACACTGTGTGAGGAAAAAGGAGAGACACAGTGTGTGGGGAAAAAGGAGAGACACAGTGTGTGGGGAAAAAGGAGAGACACAGTGTGTGGGGAAAGGGGAGACACAGTGTGTGGGGACGTGCAGACACAGAGCGTGGGGAAATGGGAGACCGTGTGTGAGGACGTGGAGACACAGTGTGTGGGGAAAGGGAGACACAGTGTGTGGGGAAAGGGGAGACACAGTGTGTGGGGACAGGGGAGATACAGAGTGTGGGGAAAGGGGAGACACAGTGTGTGGGGACGGGGAGACACAGTGTGTGGGGAAAGGGGAGATACAGTTTGAGACGAATGGGGAGACACGGTGTTTGAGGAAAGGGGAGACACAGTGGGTGGGGAAAGGGAGACAAAGTGTGTGGGGAAAGGGGAGACACAGTGTGTGGGGAAAGGGGAGATACAGTGTGTGGGGAAAGGGGAGACACAGTGTGCAGGGAAAGGAGAGACACAGTGTGTGAGGAAAGGGGAGACGCAGTGTGTGGGGAAAGGGGAGATACAGACATTTGGGGAAGGGGAGATACAGTGTGTGAGGAAAGGGGAGATACAGTGTGTGAGGAAAGGGGAGATACAGACTGTGGGGAAAGGGGAGACACGGTGTTTGAGGAAAGGTGAGACACAGTATGTGGGGAAAGGGGAGACACAGTGTGTGAGGAAAGGGGAGACACAGTGTGTGAGGACGTGCAGACACAGAGCGTGGGGAAATGGTGGACCGTGTGTGAGGACGTGGAGACACAGTGTGTGGGGAAAGGGGAGACACGGTGTGTGGGGAAAGGGGAGACACAGTGTGTGAGGAAAGGGGAAATACAGTGTGTGAGGAAAGGGGAGATAGAGTGTGTGAGGAAAGGGGAGATACAGTGTGTGGGGAAAGGGGAGATACGGTGTGTGGGGATGGGGAGACACGGTGTGTGGGGAAAGGGGAGATACAGTGTGAGACGAATGGGGAGACACGGTGTTTGAGGAAAGGGAGACAGTGTGTGGGGAAAGGGGAGACACAGTGTGTGAGGAAAGGGGAGACGCAGTGTGTAGGGAAAGGGGGGAGACAGTGTGTGGGGAAAGGGGGGAGACAGTGTGTGGGGAAAGGGGAGAAAGTGTGTGTGCGGGGAAAGGGGAGATACAGTGTGTGAGGAAAGGGGAGATACAGACTGTGGGGAAAGGGGAGACACGGTGTTTGAGGAAAGGGGAGACACTGTATGTGGGGAAAGCGGAGATACAGTGCGTGAGGAAAGGGGAGATACAGTGTGTGGGGAAAAAGGAGAGACACAGTGTGTGGGGAAAGGGGAGACACAGTGTGTGAGGACGTGCAGACACAGAGCGTGGGGAAATGGGAGACCGTGTGTGAGGACGTGGAGACACAGTGTGTGGGGAAAGGGGAGACACAGTGTGTGGGGAAAGGGGAGATACAGTGTGTGGGGAAAGGGGAGACACAGTGTGTGGGGACGGGGAGACACAGTGTGTGGGGAAAGGGGAGATACAGTGTGAGACGAATGGGGAGACACGGTGTTTGAGGAAAGGGGAGACACAGTGGGTGGGGAAAGGGAGACACAGTGTGTGGGGAAAGGGGAGATACAGTGTGTGGGGAAAGGGGAGACACAGTGTGCAGGGAAAGGAGAGACACAGTGTGTGAGGAAAGGGGAGATACAGACTGTGGGGAAAGGGGAGATACAGTGTGAGACGAATGGGGAGACACGGTGTTTGAGGAAAGGGGAGACACAGTGGGTGGGGAAAGGGAGACACAGTGTGTGGGGACGGGGAGACACAGTGTGTGAGGAAAGGGGAGACACAGTGTGTGGGGAAAGGGGAGATACAGTGTGTGGGGAAAGGGGAGACACAGTGTGCAGGGAAAGGAGAGACACAGTGTGTGAGGAAAGGGGAGATACAGTGTGTGAGGAAAGGGGAGATACAGACTGTGGGGAAAGGGGAGACACGGTGTTTGAGGAAAGGTGAGACACAGTATGTGGGGAAAGGGGAGACACAGTGTGTGAGGACGTGCAGACACAGAGCGTGGGGAAATGGGAGACCGTGTGTGAGATAGTGGAGACACAGTGTGTGGGGAAAGGGGAGACACGGTGTTTGAGGAAAGGGGAGACACAGTATGTGGGGAAAGGGGAGACACAGTGTGTGAGGAAAGGGGAGATACAGTGTGTGAGGAAAGGGGAGACACACTGTGTGAGGAAAAAGGAGAGACACAGTGTGTGGGGAAAAAGGAGAGACACAGTGTGTGGGGAAAGGGGAGATACAGTGTGTGAGGAAAGGGGAGACCCAGTGTGTGGGGAAAGGGGAGACACAGTGTGTGAGGAAAGGGGAGACACAGTGTGTGAGGAAAAAGGAGTGACACAGTGTGTGGGGAAAGGGGAGACACAGTGTGTGAGGAAAAAGGAGAGACACAGTGTGTGGGGAAAGGGGAGACACAGTGTGTGAGGAAAGGGGAGACACAGTGTGTGAGGAAAAAGGAGAGACACAGTGTGTGGGGAAAGGGGAGATACAGTGCATGGGAAAAGGGGAGACACGGTGTGTCAGGAAAGGGGAGACACAGTGTGAGGAAAGGGGAGACACAGTGTGTGGGGAAAGGGGAGATACAGTGTGCAGGGAAAGGAGAGACACAGTGTGTGAGGAAAGGGGAGACACAGTGTGTGAGGAAAAAGGAGAGACACAGTGTGTGGGGAAAGGGGAGACACAGTGTGTGAGGACGTGCAGACACAGAGCGTGGGGAAATGGGAGACCGTGTGTGAGGACGTGGGGACACAGTGTGTGGGGAAAGGGGAGACACAGTGTGTGGGGACAGGGGAGATACAGTGTGTGGGGAAAGGGGAGACACAGTGTGTGGGGACGGGGAGACACAGTGTGTGGGGAAAGGGGAGACACAGTGTGTGAGGAAAAAGGAGAGACACAGTGTGTGGGGAAAGGGGAGATACAGTGCATGGGAAAAGGGGAGACACGGTGTGTGAGGAAAGGGGAGACACAGTGTGAGGAAAGGGGAGACACAGTGTGTGGGGAAAGGGGAGATACAGTGTGCAGGGAAAGGAGAGACACAGTGTGTGAGGAAAGGGGAGACACAGTGTGTGAGGAAAAAGGAGAGACACAGTGTGTGGGGAAAGGGGAGACACAGTGTGTGAGGACGTGCAGACACAGAGCGTGGGGAAATGGGAGACCGTGTGTGAGGACGTGGGGACACAGTGTGTGGGGAAAGGGGAGACACAGTGTGTGGGGGCAGGGGAGATACAGTGTGTGGGGAAAGGGGAGACACAGTGTGTGGGGACGGGGAGATACAGTGTGTGGGGAACGGGGAGACACAGTGTGCAGGGAAAGGGGAGACACAGTGTGTGAGGAAAGGGGAGATACAGTGTGTGAGGAAAGGGGAGATACAGTATGTGAGGAAAGGGGAGATACAGACTGTGGGGAAAGGGGAGACACGGTGTTTGAGGAAAGGTGAGACACAGTATGTGGGGAAAGGGGAGACACAGTGTGTGAGGAAAGGGGAGACACATTGTGTGAGGACGTGCAGACACAGAGCGTGGGGAAATGGTGGACCGTGTGTGAGGACGTGGAGACACAGTGTGTGGGGAAAGGGGAGACACGGTGTGTGGGGAAAGGGGAGACACAGTGTGTGAGGAAAGGGGAGATACAGTGTGTGAGAAAAGGGGAGATACAGTGTGTGGGGAAAGGGGAGATACGGTGTGTGGGGACGGGGAGACACGGTGTGTGGGGAAAGGGGAGATACAGTGTGAGACGAATGGGGAGACACGGTGTTTGAGGAAAGGGGAGACAGTGTGTGGGGAAAGGGGAGATACAGTGTGTGAGGAAAGCGGAGACGCAGTGTGTGGGGAAAGGGGAGACAGTGTGTGGGGAAAGGGGGAGACAGTGTGTGGGGAAAGGGGAGAAAGTGTGTGTGTGGTGGGAGACACAGTGTGTGGGGAAAGGGAGACAGTGAGTGAGGATGTGGGGGCACAGTGTGTGAGGATGTGGAGACACAGTGTGTGAGGAAAGGGGAGACACAGTGGGTGGGGAAAGGGAGACACAGTGTGTGGGGACGGGGAGATACAGTGTGTGGGGAAAGGGGAGACACAGTGTGCAGGGAAAGGAGAGACACAGTGTGTGGGGAAAGGGGAGATACAGTGTGTGATGAAAGAGGAGATACAGACTGTGGGGAAAGGGGAGACACGGTGTTTGAGGAAAGGGGAGCCACAGTATGTGGGGAAAGGGGAGACAGTGTGTGAGGAAAGGGGAGATACAGTGTGTGAGGAAAAAGGAGAGACACAGTGTGTGGTGAAAATGGAGAGACACAGTGTGTGGGGAAAGGGGAGACACAGTGTGTGAGGAAAATGGAGAGACACAGTATGTGGGGAAAGGGGAGACAGTGTGTGAGGAAAGGGGAGATACAGTGTGTGAGGAAAAAGGAGAGACACAGTGTGTGGGGAAAAAGGAGAGACACAGTGTGTGGGGAAAATGGAGAGACACAGTGTGTGGGGAAAGGGGAGACACAGTGTGTGAGGACGTGCAGACACAGTGTGTGGGGAAATGGGAGACACAGTGTGTGGGGAAAGGGGAGATGCAGTGTGTGGGGACAGGGGAGACACAGTGTGTGGGTACGGGGAGACACAGTGTGTGGGGAAAGGGGAGATACAGTGTGAGACGAATGGGGAGACACGGTGTTTGAGGAAAGGGGAGACACAGTGGGTGGGGAAAGGGAGACACAGTGTGTGGGGACGGGGAGACGCAGTGTGTGAGGAAAGGGGAGATACAGTGTGTGAGGAAAGGGGAGATACAGTGTGTGGGGAAAGGGGAGATACAGTGTGTGAGGAAAGGGGAGATACAGACTGTGGGGAAAGGGGAGACACGGAGTTTGAGGAAAGGTGTGACACAGTATGTGGGGAAAGGGGAGACACAGTGTGTGAGGAAAGGGGAGACACAGTGTGTGAGGACGTGCAGACACAGAGCGTGGGGAAATGGGAGACACAGTGTGTGAGGAAATAGGAGACCGTGTGTGAGGACGTGGAGACACAGTGTGTGGGGAAAGGGGAGACACAGTGTGTGAGGAAAGGGGAGATACAGTGTGGAGGAAAGGGGAGATACGGTGTGTGGGGAAAGGGGAGATACGGTGTGTGGGGACGGGGAGACACGGTGTTTGAGGAAAGGTGAGACACAGTATGTGGGGAAAGGGGAGACACAGTGTGTGAGGACGTGGAGACACAGTGTGTGGGGAAAGGGGAGACACGGTGTTTGAGGAAAGGGGAGACACAGTATGTGGGGAAAGGGGAGACACAGTGTGTGAGGAAAGGGGAGACACTTTGTGTGAGGAAAAAGGAGAGACAGTGTGTGGGGAAAAAGGAGAGACACAGTGTGTGGGGAAAGGGGAGATAGAGTGCATGGGAAAAGGGGAGACACGGTGTGTGAGGAAAGGGGAGACACAGTGTGAGGAAAGGGGAGACACAGAGTGTGGGGAAAGGGGAGATACAGTGTGAGACGAATGGGGAGAGACGGTGTTTGAGGAAAGGGGAGACAGTCTGTGGGGAAAGGGGAGACACAGTGTGTGAGGAAAGGGGAGACGCAGTGTGTGGGGAAAGGGGAGACACAGTGTGTGGGGAAATGGGGGAAACAGTGTGTGGGGAAAGGGGAGAAAGTGTGTGTGTGGTGGGAGACACAGTGTGTGGGGAAAGGGAGACAGTGTGTGGGGACGGGGAGACACGGTGTGTGAGGAAAGGGGAGATACAGTGTGTGAGGAAAGGGGAGATACAGACTGTGGGGAAAGGGGAGACACGGAGTTTGAGGAAAGGTGAGACACAGTATGTGGGGAAAGGGGAGACACAGTGTGTGAGGAAAGGGGAGAGACAGTGTGTGAGGACGTGCAGACACAGAGCGTGGGGAAATGGGAGACACAGTGTGTGGGGAAAGGGGAGACACAGTGTGCAGGGAAAGGAGTGACACAGTGTGTGAGGAAAGGGGAGATACAGACTGTGGGGAAAGGGGAGATACAGTGTGTGAGGAAAGGGGAGACACGGTGTTTGAGGAAAGGGGAGACACGGTGTTTGAGGAAAGGTGAGACACAGTATGTGGGGAAAGGGGAGACACAGTATGTGAGGAAAGGGGAGACACAGTGTGTGAGGACGTGCAGACACAGCGTGTGGGGAAAGGGGAGACACGGTGTGTGGGGAAAGAGAGACACAGTGTGTGGGGACGGGGAGACACAGTGTGTGAGGAAAGGGGAGACACAGTGGGTGGGGAAAGGGAGACACAGTGTGTGGGGACGGGGAGACACAGTGTGTGAGGAAAGGGGAGATACAGTGTGTGGGGAAAGGGGAGACACAGTGTGCAGGGAAAGGAGAGACACAGTGTGTGAGGAAAGGGGAGACGCAGTGTGTGGGGAAAGGGGAGATACAGTGTGTGGGGAAAGGGGAGATACAGTGTGTGAGGAAAGGGGAGATACAGACTGTGGGGAAAGGGGAGACACGGTGTTTGAGGAAAGGGGAGACACAGTATGTGGGGAAAGGGGAGACACAGTGTGTGAGGAAAGGGGAGACACAGTGTGTGAGGAAAAAGGAGAGACACAGTGTGTGGGGAAAAAGGAGAGACACAGTGTGTGGGGAAAGGGGAGACACAGTGTGTGGGGAAAGGGGAGATACAGTGTGTGGGGAAAGGGGAGACACAGTGTGTGGGGATGGGGAGACACAGTCTGTGGGGAAAGGGGAGATACAGTGTGAGACGAATGGGGAGACGGTGTTTGAGGAAAGGGGAGACAGTGTGTGGGGAAAGGGGAGACACAGTGTGTGAGGAAAGGGGAGATGCAGTGTGTGGGGAAAGGGGAGACACAGTGTGTAGGGAAAGGGGGGAGACAGTGTGTGGGGAAAGGGGAGAAAGTGTGTGTGTGGGGAAAGGGGAGATACAGTGTGTGAGGAAAGAGGAGACACAGTGTGTGAGGAAAAAGGAGAGACACAGTGTGTGGGGAAAAAGGAGAGACACAGTGTGTGGGGAAAGGGGAGACACAGTGTGTGAGGACGTGCAGACACAGAGCGTGGGGAAATGGGAGACGGTGTGTGAGGATGTGGAGACACAGTGTGTGGGGAAAGGGGAGACACAGTGTGTGGGGAAAGTGGAGATACAGTGTGAGACGAATGGGGAGACATGGTGTTTGAGGAAAGGGGAGACACAGTGGGTGGGGAAAGGGAGACACAGTGTGTGGGGAAAGGGGAGACACAGTGTGTGGGAAAAGGGGAGATACAGTGTGTGGGGAAAGGGGAGACACAGTGTGCAGGGAAAGGAGAGACACAGTGTGTGAGGAAAGGGGAGACGCAGTGTGTGGGGAAAGGGGAGATACAGACTGTGGGGAAAGGGGAGATACAGTGTGTGAGGAAAGGGGAGATACAGTGTGTGAGGAAAGGGGAGATACAGACTGTGGGGAAAGGGGAGACACGGTGTTTGAGGAAAGGGGAGACACAGTATGTGGGGAAAGGGGAGACACAGTGTGTGAGGAAAGGGGAGACACAGTGTGTGGGGAAAGGGGAGATACAGTGTGTGGGGAAAGGGGAGACACAGTGTGTGAGGAAAGGGGAGATACAGTGTGTGAGGAAAGGGGAGATACAGACTGTGGCGAAAGGGGAGACACGGTGTTTGAGGAAAGGGGAGACACAGTATGTGGGGAAAGGGGAGACACAGTGTGTGAGTAAAGGGGAGACACAGTGTGTGTGGAAAAAGGAGAGACACAGTGCGTAGGGAAAATGGAGAGACACAGTGTGTGGGGAAAGGGGAGACACAGTGTGTGAGGACGTGCAGACACAGAGCGTGGGGAAATGGGAGACCGTGTGTGAGGACGTGGAGACACAGTGTGTGGGGAAAGGGGAGACACAGTGTGTGGGGAAAGGGGAGATGCAGTGTGTGGGGAATGGGGAGACAGAGTGTGTGGGGACGGGGAGACACAGTGTGTTGGGAAAGGGGAGATACAGTGTGAGACGAATGGGGAGACACGGTGTTTGAGGAAAGGGGAGACACAGTGGGTGGGGAAAGGGAGACACAGTGTGTGGGGACGGGGAGACACAGTGTGTGAGGAAAGGGGAGACACAGTGTGTGAGGAAAGGGGAGACACAGTGTGTGGGGAAAGGGGAGATACAGTGTGTGGGGAAAGGGGAGACACAGAGTGCAGGGAAAGGAGAGACACAGTGTGTGAGGAAAGTGGAGACACAGTATGTGAGGAAAGGGGAGATACAGACTGTGAGGGAAGGGGAGATACAGTGTGTGAGGAAAGGGGAGATACAGACTGTGGGGAAAGGGGAGACACGGTGTTTGAGGAAAGGGGAGACACAGTGTTTGAGGAAAGGTGAGACACAGTATGTGGGGAAAGGGAGACACAGACTGTGGGGAATGGGGAGACACAGTGTGTGAGGAAAGGGGAGACATAGTGTGTGAGGACGTGCAGACACAGAGCGTGGGGAAATGGTGGACCGTGTGTGAGGACGTGGAGACACAGTGTGTGGGGAAAGGGGAGACACAGTGTGTGGGGAAAGGGGAGACACGGTGTGTGGGGAAAGGGGAGACACAGTGTGTGAGGAAAGGGGAGATACAGTGTGTGAGGAAAGAGGAGACACAGTGTGTGAGGAAAAAGGAGAGACACAGTGTGTGGGGAAAAAGGAGAGACACAGTGTGTGGGGAAAGGGGAGACACAGTGTGTGAGGACGTGCAGACACAGAGCGTGGGGAAATGGTGGACCGTGTGTGAGGACGTGGAGACACAGTGTGTGGGGAAAGGGGAGACACAGTGTGTGGGGAAAGGGGAGACACGGTGTGTGGGGAAAGGGGAGACACAGTGTGTGAGGAAAGGAGAAATACAGTGTGTGAGGAAAGGGGAGATACAGTGTGTGAGGAAAGGGGAGATACAGTGTGTGGGGAAAGGGGAGATACGGTGTGTGGGGACGGGGAGACACGGTGTGTGGGGAAAGGGGAGATACAGTGTGAGACGAATGGGGAGACACCGTGTTTGAGGAAAGGGGAGACAGTGTGTGGGGAAAGGGGAGACACAGTGTGTGAGGAAAGGGGAGATGCAGTGTGTGGGGAAAGGGGAGACACAGTGTGTAGGGAAAGGGGGGAGACAGTGTGTGGGGAAAGGGGAGAAAGTGTGTGTGGGGAAAGGGGAGATACAGTGTGTGAGGAAAGGGGAGATACAGACTGTGGGGAAAGGGGAGACACGGTGTTTGAGGAAAGGGGAGACACAGTATGTGGGGAAAGGGGAGACACAGTGTGTGAGGAAAGGGAAGATACAGTGTGTGAGGAAAAAGGAGAGACACAGTGTGTGGGGAAAAAGGAGAGACACAGTGTGTGGGGAAAGGGGAGACACAGTGTGTGAGGAAAGGGGAGACACAGTGTGTGAGGAAAGGGGAGACACAGTGCGCAGGGAAAGGAGAGACACAGTGTGTGAGGAAAGGGGAGACAGAGTGTGTGTGGGAAAGGGGAGATACAGACTGTGGGGAAAGGGGAGATACAGTGTGTGAGGAAAGGGGAGATACAGTGTGTAAGGAAAGGGGAGATAAAGACTGTGGGGAAAGGGGAGACACGGTGTTTGAGGAAAGGTGAGACACAGTATGTGAGGAAAGGGGAGACACAGTGTGTGAGGAAAGCTAGACACAGTGTGAGGAAAGGGGAGATACAGTGTGTGAGGAAAGGGGAGACACAGTGTGTGAGGAAAAAGGAGAGACACAGTGTGTGGGGAAAAAGGAGAGACACAGTGTGTGGGGAAAGGGGAGACACAGTGTGTGAGGACGTGCAGACACAGAGCGTGGGGAAATGGGAGACCGTGTGTGAGGACGTGGAGACACAGTGTGTGGGGAAAGGGAGACACAGTGTGTGGGGAAAGGGGAGACACAGTGTGTGGGGACAGGGGAGATACAGTGTGTGGGGAAAGGGGAGACACAGTGTGTGGGGACGGGGAGACACAGTGTGTGGGGAAAGGGGAGATACAGTTTGAGACGAATGGGGAGACACGGTGTTTGTGGAAAGGGGAGACACAGTGGGTGGGGAAAGGGAGACACAGTGTGTGGGGAAAGGGGAGACACAGTGTGTGGGGAAAGGGGAGATACAGTGTGTGGGGAAAGGGGAGACACAGTGTGCAGGGAAAGGAGAGACACAGTGTGTGAGGAAAGGGGAGACGCAGTGTGTGGGGAAAGGGGAGATACAGACTGTCGGGAAAGGGGAGATACAGTGTGTGAGGAAAGGGGAGATACAGTGTGTGAGGAAAGGGGAGATACAGACTGTGGGGAAAGGGGAGACACGGTGTTTGAGGAAAGGTGAGACACAGTATGTGGGGAAAGGGGAGACACAGTGTGTGAGGAAAGGGGAGACACAGTGTGTGAGGACGTGCAGACACAGAGCGTGGGGAAATGGTGGACCGTGTGTGAGGACGTGGAGACACAGTGTGTGGGGAAAGGGGAGACACGATGTGTGGGGAAAGGGGAGACACAGTGTGTGAGGAAAGGGGAAATACATTGTGTGAGGAAAGGGGAGATACAGTGTGTGAGGAAAGGGGAGATACAGTGTGTGGGGAAAGGGGAGATACGGTGTGTGGGGACGGGGAGACACGGTGTGTGGGGAAAGGGGAGATACAGTGTGAGACGAATGGGGAGACACGGTGTTTGAGGAAAGGGGAGACAGTGTGTGGGGAAAGGGGAGACACAGTGTGTGAGGAAAGGGGAGATGCAGTGTGTGGGGAAAGGGGAGACACGGTGTGTAGGGAAAGGGGGGAGACAGTGTGTGGGGAAAGGGGGGAGACAGTGTTTGGGGAAAGGGGAGAAAGTGTGTGTGTGGGGAAAGGGGAGATACAGTGTGTGAGGAAAGGGGAGATACAGTGTGTGAGGAAAGGGGAGACACAGTGTGTGAGGAAAAAGGAGAGACACAGTGTGTGGGGAAAAAGGAGAGACACAGTGTGTGGGGAAAGGGGAGACACAGTGTGTGAGGACGTGCAGACACAGAGCGTGGGGAAATGGGAGACCGTGTGTGAGGATGTGGAGACACAGTGTGTGGGGAAAGGGGAGACACAGTGTGTGGGGAAAGTGGAGATACAGTGTGAGACGAATGGGGAGACACGGTGTTTGAGGAAAGGGGAGACACAGTGGGTGGGGAAAGGGAGACACAGTGTGTGGGGAAAGGGGAGACACAGTGTGTGGGGAAAGGGGAGATACAGTGTGTGGGGAAAGGGGAGACACAGTGTGCAGGGAAAGGAGAGACAGAGTGTGTGAGGAAAGGGGAGACGCAGTGTGTGGGGAAAGGGGAGATACAGACTGTGGGGAAAGTGGAGATACAGTGTGTGAGGAAAGGGGAGATACAGTGTGTGAGGAAAGGGGAGATACAGACTGTGGGGAAAGGGGAGACACGGTGTTTGAGGAAAGGGGAGACACAGTATGTGGGGAAAGGGGAGACACAGTGTGTGAGGAAAGGGGAGACACAGTGTGTGGGGAAAGGGGAGATACAGTGTGTGGGGAAAGGGGAGACACAGTGTGTGAGGAAAGGGGAGATACAGTGTGTGAGGAAAGGGGAGATACAGACTGTGGCGAAAGGGGAGACACGGTGTTTGAGGAAAGGGGAGACACAGTATGTGGGGAAAGGGGAGACACAGTGTGTGAGTAAAGGGGAGACACAGTGTGTGTGGAAAAAGGAGAGACACAGTGCGTAGGGAAAATGGAGAGACACAGTGTGTGGGGAAAGGGGAGACACAGTGTGTGAGGACGTGCAGACACAGAGCGTGGGGAAATGGGAGACCGTGTGTGAGGACGTGGAGACACAGTGTGTGGGGAAAGGGGAGATGCAGTGTGTGGGGAATGGGGAGACAGAGTGTGTGGGGACGGGGAGACACAGTGTGTTGGGAAAGGGGAGATACAGTGTGAGACGAATGGGGAGACACGGTGTTTGAGGAAAGGGGAGACACAGTGGGTGGGGAAAGGGAGACACAGTGTGTGGGGACGGGGAGACACAGTGTGTGAGGAAAGGGGAGACACAGTGTGTGGCGAAAGGGGAGATACAGTGTGTGGGGAAAGGGGAGACACAGAGTGCAGGGAAAGGAGAGACACAGTGTGTGAGGAAAGGGGAGACACAGTATGTGAGGAAAGGGGAGATACAGACTGTGAGGGAAGGGGAGATACAGTGTGTGAGGAAAGGGGAGATACAGACTGTGGGGAAAGGGGAGACACGGTGTTTGAGGAAAGGGGAGACACAGTGTTTGAGGAAAGGTGAGACACAGTATGTGGGGAAAGGGAGACACAGACTGTGGGGAATGGGGAGACACAGTGTGTGAGGAAAGGGGAGATACAGTGTGTGAGGAAAGGGGAGATACAGTGTGTGGGGAAAGGGGAGATACGGTGTGTGGGGACGGGGAGACACGGTGTGTGGGAAAGGGGAGATACAGTGTGAGACGAATGGGGAGACACCGTGTTTGAGGAAAGGGGAGACAGTGTGTGGGGAAAGGGGAGACACAGTGTGTGAGGAAAGGGGAGATGCAGTGTGTGGGGAAAGGGGAGACACAGTGTGTAGGGAAAGGGGGGAGACAGTGTGTGGGGAAAGGGGAGAAAGTGTGTGTGGGGAAAGGGGAGATACAGTGTGTGAGGAAAGGGGAGATACAGACTGTGGGGAAAGGGGAGACACGGTGTTTGAGGAAAGGGGAGACACAGTATGTGGGGAAAGGGGAGACACAGTGTGTGAGGAAAGGGAAGATACAGTGTGTGAGGAAAAAGGAGAGACACAGTGTGTGGGGAAAAAGGAGAGACACAGTGTGTGGGGAAAGGGGAGACACAGTGTGTGAGGAAAGGGGAGATACAGACTGTGGGGAAAGGGGAGACACGGTGTTTGAGGAAAGGGGAGACACAGTATGTGGGGAAAGGGGAGACACAGTGTGTGAGGAAAGGGAAGATACAGTGTGTGAGGAAAAAGGAGAGACACAGTGTGTGGGAAAAAGGAGAGACACAGTGTGTGGGGAAAGGGGAGACACAGTGTGTGAGGAAAGGGGAGACACAGTGTGTGAGGAAAGGGGAGACACAGTGCGCAGGGAAAGGAGAGACACAGTGTGTGAGGAAAGGGGAGACAGAGTGTGTGTGGGAAAGGGGAGATACAGACTGTGGGAAAGGGGAGATACAGTGTGTGAGGAAAGGGGAGATATGTAAGGAAAGGGGAGATAAAGACTGTGGGGAAAGGGGAGACACGGTGTTTGAGGAAAGGTGAGACACAGTATGTGAGGAAAGGGGAGACACAGTGTGTGAGGAAAGCTAGACACAGTGTGAGGAAAGGGGAGATACAGTGTGTGAGGAAAGGGGAGACACAGTATGTGGGGAAAGGGGAGATACAGTGTGTGGGGAAAGGGGAGACACAGTGTGTGGGGACGGGGAGACACAGTGTGTGGGGAAAGGGGAGATACAGTGTGAGATGAATGGGGAGACACGGTGTTTGAGGAAAGGGGAGACACTGTGGGTGGGGAAAGGGAGACACAGTGTGTGGGGACGGGGAGACACAGTGTGTGAGGAAAGGGGAGACACAGTGTGTGGGGAAAGGGGAGATACAGTGTGTGGGGAAAGGGGAGACACAGTGTGCAGGGAAAGGACAGACACAGTGTGTGAGGAAAGGGGAGATACAGACTGTGTGGAAAGGGGAGATACAGTGTGTGAGGAAAGGGGAGATACAGTGTGTAAGGAAAGGGGAGATAAAGACTGTGGGGAAAGGGGAAACACGGTGTTTGAGGAAAGGTGAGACACAGTATGTGGGGAAAGGGGAGACACAGTGTGTGAGGACGTGCAGACACAGAGCGTGGGGAAAGGGGAGACACGGTGTGTGGGGAAAGGGGAGACACAGTGTGTGAGGAAAGCTAGACACAGTGTGAGGAAAGGGGAGATACAGTGTGTGAGTAAAGGGGAGACACAGTGTGTGGGGAAAAAGGAGAGACACAGTGTGTGGGGAAAGGGGAGACACAGTGTGTGAGGACGTGCAGACACAGAGCGTGGGGAAATGGGAGACCGTGTGTGAGGACGTGGAGACACAGTGTGTGGGGAAAGGGAGACACAGTGTGTGGGGAAAGGGGAGACACAGTGTGTGGGGACAGGCGAGATACAGTGTGTGGGGAAAGGGGAGACACAGTGTGTGGGGAAACGGGAGATACAGTTTGAGACGAATGGGGAGACACGGTGTTTGAGGAAAGGGGAGACACAGTGGGTGGGGAAAGGGAGACAAAGTGTGTGGGGAAAGGGGAGACACAGTGTGTGGGGAAAGGGGAGATACAGTGTGTGGGGAAAGGGGAGACACAGTGTGCAGGGAAAGGAGAGACACAGTGTGTGAGGAAAGGGGAGACGCAGTGTGTGGGGAAAGGGGAGATACAGACTGTCGGGAAAGGGGAGATACAGTGTGTGAGGAAAGGGGAGATACAGTGTGTGAGGAAAGGGGAGATACAGACTGTGGGGAAAGGGGAGACACGGTGTTTGAGGAAAGGTGAGACACAGTATGTGGGGAAAGGGGAGACACAGTGTGTGAGGAAAGGGGAGACACAGTGTGTGAGGACGTGCAGACACAGAGCGTGGGGAAATGGTGGACCGTGTGTGAGGACGTGGAGACACAGTGTGTGGGGAAAGGGGAGACACGGTGTGTGGGGAAAGGGGAGACACAGTGTGTGAGGAAAGGGGAGATAGGGTGTGTGAGGAAAGGGGAGATACAGTGTGTGGGGAAAGGGGAGATACGGTGTGTGAGGAAAGGGGAGATAGGGTGTGTGAGGAAAGGGGAGATACAGTGTGTGGGGAAAGGGGAGATACGGTGTGTGGGGATGGGGAGACACGGTGTGTGGGGAAAGGGGAGATACAGTGTGAGACGAATGGGGAGACACGGTGTTTGAGGAAAGGGGAGACAGTGTGTGGGGAAAGGGGAGACACAGTGTGTGAGGAAAGGGGAGACGCAGTGTGTAGGGAAAGGGGGGAGACAGTGTGTGGGGAAAGGGGGGAGACAGTGTGTGGGGAAAGGGGAGAAAGTGTGTGTGTGGGGAAAGGGGAGATACAGTGTGTGAGGAAAGGGGAGATACAGACTGTGGGGAAAGGGGAGACACGGTGTTTGAGGAAAGGGGAGACACTGTATGTGGGGAAAGCGGAGATACAGTGTGTGAGGAAAGGGGAGATACAGTGTGTGGGGAAAAAGGAGAGACACAGTGTGTGGGGAAAGGGGAGACACAGTGTGTGAGGACGTGCAGACACAGTGTGTGGGGAAATGGGAGACACAGTGTGTGGGGAAAGGGGAGATGCAGTGTGTGGGGAAAGGGGAGACACAGTGTGTGGGTACGGGGAGATACAGTGTGAGACGAATGGGGAGACACGGTGTTTGAGGAAAGGGGAGACACAGTGGGTGGGGAAAGGGAGACACAGTGTGTGGGGACGGGGAGACGCAGTGTGTGAGGAAAGGGGAGACACAGTGTGTGGGGAAAGGGGAGATACAGTGTGTGAGGAAAGGGGAGATACAGACTGTGGGGAAAGGGGAGATACAGTGTGTGAGGAAAGGGGAGATACAGTGTGTGAGGAAAGGGGAGATACAGACTGTGGGGAAAGGGGAGACACGGAGTTTGAGGAAAGGTGTGACACAGTATGTGGGGAAAGGGGAGACACAGTGTGTGAGGAAAGGGGAGACACAGTGTGTGAGGAAAGGGGAGACACAGTGTGTGAGGAAAGGGGAGACACAGTGTGTGAGGACGTGCAGACACAGAGCGTGGGGAAATGGGAGACACAGTGTGTGATGAAATAGGAGACCGTGTGTGAGGACGTGGAGACACAGTGTGTGGGGAAAGGGGAGACACAGTGTGTGAGGAAAGGGGAGATACAGTGTGGAGGAAAGGGGAGATACGGTGTGTGGGGAAAGGGGAGATACGGTGTGTGGGGACGGGGAGACACGGTGTTTGAGGAAAGGTGAGACACAGTATGTGGGGAAAGGGGAGACACAGTGTGTGAGGACGTGGAGACACAGTGTGTGGGGAAAGGGGAGACACGGTGTTTGAGGAAAGGGGAGACACAGTATGTGGGGAAAGGGGAGACACAGTGTGTGAGGAAAGGGGAGACACTTTGTGTGAGGAAAAAGGAGAGACACAGTGTGTGGGGAAAAAGGAGAGACACAGTGTGTGGGGAAAGGGAGACAGTGTGTGGGGACGGGGAGACACGGTGTGTGAGGAAAGGGGAGATACAGTGTGTGAGGAAAGGGGAGATACAGACTGTGGGGAAAGGGGAGACACGGAGTTTGAGGAAAGGTGAGACACAGTATGTGGGGAAAGGGGAGACACAGTGTGTGAGGAAAGGGGAGAGACAGTGTGTGAGTACGTGCAGACACAGAGCGTGGGGAAATGGGAGACACAGTATGTGGGGAAAGGGGAGACACAGTGTGTGAGGATGTGGAGACACAGTGTGTGGGGAAAGGGGAGACACGGTGTTTGAGGAAAGGGGAGACAGTATGTGGGGAAAGGGGAGACACAGTGTGTGAGGAAAGGGGAGACACTTTGTGTGAGGAAAAAATAGAGACACTGTGTGTGGGGAAAAAGGAGAGA
Source organism: Hypanus sabinus (assembly GCF_030144855.1). Lineage (NCBI taxonomy): Eukaryota > Metazoa > Chordata > Chondrichthyes > Myliobatiformes > Dasyatidae > Hypanus > Hypanus sabinus. Next base: position 160,994 of record NW_026781830.1, read on the forward strand.
CACAGTGTGTGGGGAAAGGGGAGATAGAGTGCATGGGAAATGGGGAGACACGGTGTGTGAGGAAAGGGGAGACACAGTGTGAGGAAAGGGGAGACACAGAGTGTGGGGAAAGGGGAGATACAGTGTGAGACGAATGGGGAGAGACGGTGTTTGAGGAAAGGGGAGACAGTCTGTGGGGAAAGGGGGGAAACAGTGTGTGGGGAAAGGGGAGAAAGTGTGTGTGTGGTGGGAGACACAGTGTGTGGGGACGGGGAGACACGGTGTGTGAGGAAAGGGGAGACACAGTCGGTGGGGAAAGGGAGACACATTGTGTGGGGACGGGGAGACACGGTGTGTGAGGAAAGGGGAGACACAGTCGGTGGGGAAAGGGAGACACATTGTGTGGGGACGGGGAGACACAGTGTGTGAGGAAAGGGGAGAAACAGTGTGTGAGGAAAGGGGAGATACAGTGTGTGGGGAAAGGGGAGACACAGTGTGCAGGGAAAGGAGAGACACAGTGTGTGAGGAAAGGGGAGACGCAGTGTGTGGGGAAAGGGGAGACACAGTGTGTGAGGAAAGGGGAGATACAGTGTGTGAGGAAAGGGGAGATACAGACTGTGGGGAAAGGGGAGACACGGTGTTTGAGGAAAGGAGAGACAGTATGTGGGGAAAGGGGAGACACAGTGTGTGAGGAAAGGGGAGACACTTTGTGTGAGGAAAAAGGAGAGACACAGTGTGTGGGGAAAAAGGAGAGACACAGTGTGTGGGGAAAGGGGAGATAGAGTGCATGGGAAATGGGGAGACACGGTGTGTGAGGAAAGGGGAGACACAGTGTGAGGAAAGGGGAGACACAGAGTGTGGGGAAAGGGGAGATACAGTGTGAGACGAATGGGGAGAGACGGTGTTTGAGGAAAGGGGAGACAGTCTGTGGGGAAAGGGGGGAAACAGTGTGTGGGGAAAGGGGAGAAAGTGTGTGTGTGGTGGTAGACACATTGTGTGGGGACGGGGAGACACAGTGTGTGAGGAAAGGGGAGAAACAGTGTGTGAGGAAAGGGGAGATACAGTGTGTGGGGAAAGGGGAGACACAGTGTGTGAGGAAAGGGGAGACACAGTCGGTGGGGAAAGGGAGACACATTGTGTGGGGACGGGGAGACACAGTGTGTGAGGAAAGGGGAGAAACAGTGTGTGAGGAAAGGGGAGATACAGTGTGTGGGGAAAGGGGAGACACAGTGTGCAGGGAAAGGAGAGACACAGTGTGTGAGGAAAGGGGAGACGCAGTGTGTGGGGAAAGGGTAGACACAGTGTGTGAGGAAAGGGGAGATACAGTGTGTGAGGAAAGGGGAGATACAGACTGTGGGGAAAGGGGAGACACGGTGTTTGAGGAAAGGGGAGACACAGTATGTGGGGAAAGGGGAGACACAGTGTGTGAGTAAAGGGGAGACACAGTGTGTGAGGAAAGGAGAGACACAGTGTGTGAGGAAAGGGGTGATACAGACTGTGGGGAAAGGGGAGACACGGTGTTTGAGGAAAGGTGAGACACAGTATGTGGGGAAAGGGGAGATACAGTGTGTGAGGAAAGGGGAGACACAGTGTGTGAGGAAAAAGGAGAGACACAGTGTGTGGGGAAAATGGAGAGACACAGTGTGTGGGGAAAGGGGAGACACAGTGTGTGAGGACGTGCAGACACAGAGCGTGGGGAAATGGGAGACCATGTGTGAGGACGTGGAGACACAGTGTGTGGGGAAAGGGGATACACAGCGTGTGTGGTCGGGGAGACAGTGTGTGGGGAAAGGGAAGACACAGTGTGTGTGGAAAGGGGACACACAGTGTTTGGGGAAAGGGGACACACAGTGTGTAGGGAAAGTGGAGATACAGTGTTTGAGGGAACAGAGGGACACTGTGTGTGAGGCAAGGGGAGACACAGTGGGTGGGGAAAGGGAGACACAGTGTGTGGGGAAAGGGAGACACTGTGTGTGGGGAAAGCGGAGACACAGTGTGTGGGGAAAGGGTAGACACAGTGTGTGGGTAAAGGGGAGATACAGTGTGTGGGGAAAGGGGATACACACTGTATGGGAAAGGGGAGATACTGTTTGTGTGGAAAGGGGAGGCACTGTATGGGAAAGGGGAGATACAGTGTGCGGGGAAATGGAGACACGGATTGTGGGGAAAGGGGAGACACAGTGTGTGGCGAAAGGGGAGATACAGTGTGAGAGGAAAGGGGAGACACAGTGGTTAGGGAAAGGGAGACACAGTGTGTGGCGAAAGGGAGATACAGAGTGTGAGGCAAGGGGAGACACAGTGGGTGGGGAAAGGGAGACACAGTGTGTGGCGAAAGGGGAGACACAGTGTGTGGGGAAAGGATAGACACAGTGGGTGGGGAAAGGGAGACACAGTGTGTGGCGAAAGGGGAGATACAGTGTGTGAGGAAAGGGGAGACACAGTGGGTGGGGAAAGGGGAGAAACAGTGTGTGAGGCCGGAGTGACAGAGGTTGTGTGGGAACGGGAAGATACAGTGTGGGGATGAGAGAGAGTGTGTCGGGAAAAGGGGAGATACAGTGTGTGGGGAAAGGGGAGATACAGAGTTTGGCGATGCGGAGGCAGTGTTTGAGGACGGGGAGACATAGTGTGTGGGGACAGAGATACACTGTTTGTGAGGAAAGGGGAGACACAGTATGTGGGGATGGGTAGACAATGTGTGTGAGAACGGGGAGACACAGTTTGTGGGGAAAGGGGATACACAGTGGGTGGGGAAAGGGGAGACACAGTGTGTGAGTAAAGGGGAGACACAGTGTGTGGGGAAAGGAGAAATACAGTGTGTGAGGTCGGGGAGACACAGTGTGTGGGGAAAGGGGAGACACAGTGTGTGGGGAAAGGGGGGAAACAGTGTGTGGCGAAAGGGGAGAAAGTGTGTGTGTGGTGGGAGACACAGTGTGTGGGGAAAGGGAGACAGTGTGTGGGGACGGGGAGACACGGTGTGTGAGGAAAGGGGAGATACAGTGTGTGAGGAAAGGGGAGATACAGACTGTGGGGAAAGGGGAGACACGGAGTTTGAGGAAAGGTGAGACACAGTATGTGGGGAAAGGGGAGACACAGTGTGTGAGGAAAGGGGAGAGACAGTGTGTGAGTACGTGCAGACACAGAGCGTGGGGAAATGGGAGACACAGTATGTGGGGAAAGGGGAGACACAGTGTGTGAGGATGTGGAGACACAGTGTGTGGGGAAAGGGGAGACACGGTGTTTGAGGAAAGGGGAGACACAGTATGTGGGGAAAGGGGAGACACAGTGTGTGAGGAAAGGGGAGACACTTTGTGTGAGGAAAAAGGAGAGACACAGTGTGTGGGGAAAAAGGAGAGACACAGTGTGTGGGGAAAGGGGAGATAGAGTGCATGGGAAATGGGGAGACACGGTGTGTGAGGAAAGGGGAGACACAGTGTGAGGAAAGGGGAGACACAGAGTGTGGGGAAAGGGGAGATACAGTGTGAGACGAATGGGGAGAGACGGTGTTTGAGGAAAGGGGAGACAGTCTGTGGGGAAAGGGGGGAAACAGTGTGTGGGGAAAGGGGAGAAAGTGTGTGTGTGGTGGGAGACACAGTGTGTGGGGACGGGGAGACACGGTGTGTGAGGAAAGGGGAGACACAGTCGGTGGGGAAAGGGAGACACATTGTGTGGGGACGGGGAGACACAGTGTGTGAGGAAAGGGGAGAAACAGTGTGTGAGGAAAGGGGAGATACAGTGTGTGGGGAAAGGGGAGACACAGTGTGCAAGGAAAGGAGAGACACAGTGTGTGAGGAAAGGGGAGACGCAGTGTGTGGGGAAAGGGGAGACACAGTGTGTGAGGAAAGGGGAGATACAGTGTGTGAGGAAAGGGGAGATACAGACTGTGGGGAAAGGGGAGACACGATGTTTGAGGAAAGGGGAGACAGTATGTGGGGAAAGGGGAGACACAGTGTGTGAGGAAAGGGGAGACACTTTGTGTGAGGAAAAAGGAGAGACACAGTGTGTGGGGAAAAAGGAGAGACACAGTGTGTGGGGAAAGGGGAGATAGAGTGCATGGGAAATGGGGAGACACGGTGTGTGAGGAAAGGGGAGACACAGTGTGAGGAAAGGGGAGACACAGAGTGTGGGGAAAGGGGAGATACAGTGTGAGACGAATGGGGAGAGACGGTGTTTGAGGAAAGGGGAGACAGTCTGTGGGGAAAGGGGGGAAACAGTGTGTGGGGAAAGGGGAGAAAGTGTGTGTGTGGTGGTAGACACAGTGTGTGGGGACGGGGAGACACGGTGTGTGAGGAAAGGGGAGACACAGTCGGTGGGGAAAGGGAGACACATTGTGTGGGGACGGGGAGACACAGTGTGTGAGGAAAGGGGAGAAACAGTGTGTGAGGAAAGGGGAGGTACAGTGTGTGGGGAAAGGGGAGACACAGTGTGTGAGGAAAGGGGAGACACAGTCGGTGGGGAAAGGGAGACACATTGTGTGGGGACGGGGAGACACAGTGTGTGAGGAAAGGGGAGAAACAGTGTGTGAGGAAAGGGGAGATACAGTGTGTGGGGAAAGGGGAGACACAGTGTGCAGGGAAAGGAGAGACACAGTGTGTGAGGAAAGGGGAGACGCAGTGTGTGGGGAAAGGGGAGACACAGTGTGTGAGGAAAGGGGAGATACAGTGTGTGAGGAAAGGGGAGATACAGACTGTGGGGAAAGGGGAGACACGGTGTTTGAGGAAAGGGGAGACACAGTATGTGGGGAAAGGGGAGACACAGTGTGTGAGTAAAGGGGAGACACAGTGTGTGAGGAAAGGAGAGACACAGTGTGTGAGGAAAGGGGTGATACAGACTGTGGGGAAAGGGGAGACACGGTGTTTGAGGAAAGGTGAGACACAGTATGTGGGGAAAGGGGAGATACAGTGTGTGAGGAAAGGGGAGACACAGTGTGTGAGGAAAAAGGAGAGACACAGTGTGTGGGGAAAAAGGAGAGACACAGTGTGTGGGGAAAGGGGGAGACACAGTGTGTGAGGACGTGCAGACACAGAGCGTGGGGAAATGGGAGACCATGTGTGAGGACGTGGAGACACAGTGTGTGGGGAAAGGGGATACACAGCGTGTGTGGTCGGGGAGACAGTGTGTGGGGAAAGGGAAGACACAGTGTGTGGGGAAAGGGGACACACAGTGTTTGGGGAAAGGGGACACACAGTGTGTAGGGAAAGTGGAGATACAGTGTTTGAGGGAACAGAGGGACACTGTGTGTGAGGCAAGGGGAGACACAGTGGGTGGGGAAAGGGAGACACAGTGTTTGGGGAAAGGGAGACACTGTGTGTGGGGAAAGCGGAGACACAGTGTGTGGGGAAAGGGCAGACACAGTGTGTGGGTAAAGGGGAGATACAGTGTGTGGGGAAAGGGGATACACACTGTATGGGAAAGGGGAGATACAGTTTGTGTGGAAAGGGGAGGCACTGTATGGGAAAGGGGAGATACAGTGTGCGGGGAAATGGAGACACGGATTGTGGGGAAAGGGGAGACACAGTGTGTGGCGAAAGGGGAGATACAGTGTGAGAGGAAAGGGGAGACACAGTGGTTAGGGAAAGGGAGACACAGTGTGTGGCGAAAGGGAGATACAGAGTGTGAGGCAAGGGGAGACACAGTGGGTGGGGAAAGGGAGACACAGTGTGTGGCGAAAGGGGAGACACAGTGTGTGGGGAAAGGATAGACACAGTGGGTGGGGAAAGGGAGACACAGTGTGTGGCGAAAGGGGAGATACAGTGTGTGAGGAAAGGGGAGACACAGTGGGTGGGGAAAGGGGAGAAACAGTGTGTGAGGCCGGAGTGACAGAGGTTGTGTGGGAACGGGAAGATACAGTGTGGGGATGAGAGAGAGTGTGTCGGGAAAAGGGGAGATACAGTGTGTGGGGAAAGGGGAGATACAGAGTTTGGCGATGCGGAGGCAGTGTTTGAGGACGGGGAGACATAGTGTGTGGGGACAGAGATACACTGTTTGTGAGGAAAGGGGAGACACAGTATGTGGGGATGGGTAGACAATGTGTGTGAGAACGGGGAGACACAGTTTGTGGGGAAAGGGGATACACAGTGGGTGGGGAAAGGGGAGACACAGTGTGTGAGTAAAGGGGAGACACAGTGTGTGGGGAAAGGAGAAATACAGTGTGTGAGGTCGGGGAGACACAGTGTGTGGGGAAAGGGGAGACACAGTGTGTGAGGAAAGGGGAGACACAGTCTGGGGAAAGGGGAGATACAGATTTTGGGGACGCGGAGACAGTGTTTGAGGACGGGGAGACGTAGTGTGTGGGGACAGAGAGACACAGTCTGTGAGGAAAGCGGAGATGCAGTGCGTGGGGACATGGAGACAAAGTGTGTGAGGAAAGGGGAGACAGTGTGTGGGGAAAGGGGAGACACTGTGGGTGCAGATGGGAGACACAGTGTGTGAGGAAAGGGGAGACACGGTGTGTGAGGAAAGGGGAGACACAGTGTGAGGAAAGGGGAGATACAGTGTGTGAGGAAAGGGGAGATACAGTGTGTGGAAAGGGGAGACACAGTGTGTGAGGAAAGGGGAGACACAGTGTGTGGGGAAAGGGGAGACACAGTGTGTGAGGAAAGGGAGACACAGAGTGTGTGGAAAGGGGAGACAGTGTGTGGGGATGGGAGTCACAGAGTGTGTGGGGAAAGGGAGACACACTGTGTGGGGAAAGGGAGACAAAGTATGTGGGGAAAGGGGAGATACAGTGTGTGGGGAAAGGTGAGACACAGTGTGTGCGGAAAGGGGAGACACAGTGGGTGCAGATGGGAGACACAGAGTGTGTGGAAAGGGGAGACAGTGTGTGCGGATGGGAGACACAGAGTGTGGGGACAGAGAGACACAGTGTGTGGGTTAAGGGGAGACACAGTGTGTGGGGGCAGAGAGACACAGTGAGTGGGGAGAGAGTGACACAGTGTCTGGGGAAAGGTGAGACACAGTATGTGGGGTCAGAGAGACACAGCGTGTGTGGAAAGGGGAGATACAGTGTGTGGGGAAAGGGGAGACATAGTGTGTGGGGACAGAGAGACACAGTGTGTGGGGAAAGGGGAGACACTGTGTGAGGAAAGGGGCGACACAATGTGTGGGGTAAGGGGAGACACGGTGTGTGAGGAAAAGGGAGATACAGAGTGAGGGGAAAGGGGAGACACAGTGTGCGGGGAAAGGGGAGATACAGTGTGTGAGGAAAGGGGAGACACAGTGTGAGGGGAAAGGGGAGACACAGTGTGTGGGGAAAGAGGAAATACAGTGCTTGGGTTGCGGAGACAGTGTTTGAGGACGGGGAGACATAGTGTGTGGGGAAAGGGGAGATACAGAGTGTTAGGAAAGGGGAGACACAATGTGCGGGGAAAGGGAGACACAGTGTGTGGGGAAAGGGAGACACAGTGTGTGGCGAAAGGGGAGACACAGTGTGTGAGTAAAGGGGACACACAGTGAGTGAGGCCGGAGTGACAGAGGTTGTGTGGGAACGGGAAGATACAGAGTGGGGAAGAGAGAGAGTGTGTCAGGAAAGGGGAGACACAGTGTGTGGGGAAAGGGAGACACAGAGTGTGGGGACAGAGAGACACAGTGTGTTAGGATGGGAGAAAGGGTGTGAGGATGGGAGACACAATCAGTGGGGATGGGGAGTCACAGTCTGCAGGGATCGGGAGACGCACTGTGAGTGGACAGTGAGATGCAGTATGTGGAGACGGGGAGACACCATGTCTGAGGAAAGGAGACACACAGTGTGTGAGGAAAGGGGAGACACAGTGTGTGAGGAAAGGGGAGATACAGTGTTTGGGGAAAGGGGACACACAGTGAGTGAGGACGGGGAGACACAGTGTGCGTGGGAAAGGGAAGATACAGTGTGTGGGGAAAGAGGAGCCACGGTGTGTGTGGGAAAGGGGAGACACAGTATGTGGGGAAAGGGGAGACACAGTGTGTGGGGAAAGGGGAGACACAGTGTGTGGGGAAAGGGGAGACACAGTATGTGGGGAAAGGGGAGACACAGTATGTGGGGAAAGGGAGAGCAGTGTGTGAGGATGTGGAGACACAGTATCTGGGGAAAGGGAGATGCAGTGTGTGAGGATGTGGGGACACAGTGTGTGGGGAAAGGGGAGACACAGTGTGTGGGGAAAGGGGAGACACAGTGTGTGTGGAAAGGGGAGACACAGTGTGTGGGGAAAGGGGAGACACAGTGTGTGGGGAAAGGGGAGACACAGTATGTGGGGAAAGGGGAGACACAGTGTGTGGGGAAAGGGAAGCTACAGTGCGTGGGGACAGAGAGACAGTTTGTGAGGAAAGGGGAGATACAGTATATGGGGAAAGGGGAGACACAGTGTGTGGGGACAGAGAGACACATTTTGTGAGGAAAGGGGAGACACAGTGTGTGGGTCAGAGAGACACAGTGTGAAAACGGGGAGACACACTCTGTGGGGAAAGGGGAGACACTGTGTGTGAGAGAAAGGGGAGACTCGGTGTGTGAGGAAAGGGGACATACAGTATGTGGGGACCGAGAGAAACAGTGTGTGAGGAACTGTGATATACAACATGGGAGGAAATGGGAGACACGGTGTGTGGGGAAAGGGGAGATTCAGTATGCGGGGAAACGGGAGACACATTGTGTGAGGAATGGGGAAACACAGTGAGTGAGGACAGGGAGACACAGAGTGTGGGGACAGAGAGACACATTGTGTGGGGAAAGGGGAGACACAGTGTGTGCGGAAAGGGGAGAGAGTGTGTGGGGACAGAGAGACACATTGTGTGGGGAAAGGGGAGACACAGTGTGTGAGGAAAGGGGAGAGACAGTGTGTAGGGAAAGGGGAGATACAGTGTGCAGGGAAACGGGAGACACAGTGTGCAGGGAAACGGGAGACACATTGTGTGAGGAAAGGGGAAACACGGTGTGTGAGGACAGGGGAGACAGAGTGTGTGGGGAAAGGGGAGACACTGTGTGTGAGAGAAAGGGGAGACACGGTGTGTAAGTAAAGGGGAGACACAGTGTGTAGGGAAAGGGGAGATACAGTGTGCAGGGAAACGGGAGACACATTGTGTGAGGAAAGGGGAAACACGGTGTGTGAGGACAGGGGAGACAGAGTGTGTGGGGAAAGGGAGACACAGTTTGTGAGGAAAGGGGAGACACAGTGTGTGGGGAAAGGGGAGACACAGAGTGTGGGGACGTGGAGTCACAAAGTGTGGGGACAGAGAGACACAGTGTGTTAGGATGGGAGAAAGTGTGTGAGGATGGGAGACACAATCAGTGGGGATGGGGAGTCACAGTCTGCAGGGATCGGGAGACGCACTGTGAGTGGACAGTGAGATGCAGTATGTGGAGACGGGGAGACACCATGTCTGAGGAAAGGGGAGATGCAATACATGAGGAAAGGGGACATACAGTATGTGGCGACCGAGAGAAACAGTGTGTGAGGAAAGGTGATATATAGCGTGGGAGGAAATGGGAGACACAGTGTGTAAGTAAAGGGGAGACACAGTGTGTGGGGAAAGGGGAGATACAGTGTGTGGGGAAACGGGAGACACATTGTGTGAAGAAAGGGGAAACACAGTGAGTGAGGACAGGGAGACACAGAGTGTGGGGTCAGAGAGACACATTGTGTGGGGAAAGGGGAGACACAGTGTGTGAAGAAAGGGGAAACACAGTGAGTGAGGACAGGGAGACACAGAGTGTGGGGACAGAGAGACACATTGTGTGGGGAAAGGGGAGACACAGTGTGTGGGGAAAGGGGAGATACAGTGTGTGAGGAAAGGGGAGACAGTGTGTGAGGAAAGGGGAGACACAGTGTGTGATGAAAGTGGAGATTCAGTGTGTGGGGAAATGGGAGACACTGTGAGTGTGGAAAGGGGAGACACAGAGGGTGCGGAAAAGGGAGACACTGTGTGTGGGGACGGGGAGTCACGGTGTGCTGGGATCGGGAGACGCAGTGTGTGTGGACAGTGAGATGCAGTGTGTGGGGACGGGGAGACACAGTGTGTGAGGAAAGGGGAGATACAGTGTGTGGGGAAAGGGAGACACAGTGTGAGGGGACAGAGAGACACAGTGTGTGAGGAAAGGGGAGTTACAGTGTGTGGGGAAAGGGGAGACACCGTGTGTGAGGAATGGGGAGATACAGTGTGCGGGGAAAGGGGAGACACGGTGTGTGAGGAAAGGGGAGATACAGTGTGCGGGGAAAGGGGAGACAGAGTGTGTGAGGAAACGGGAGATACAGTGTGTGGGGAAAGGGGAGATACAGTGTGTGAGGAAAGGGGAGCCACAGTGTGTGGGGAAAGGGGAGATACAGTGTGTGGGGAAAGGGGAGACAATGGGTGGGGAATGTGGAGACACAGTGTGTGGGGACAGAGAGACACAGTGTGTGAGGATGGGAGACAGGGTGTGGGGACTGGGAGTCACAGTGTGCTGGGATCGGGAGTCGCAGTGTGCTGGGATCGGGAGACGCAGTGTGAGTGGACAGTGAGACACAGTGTGTGAGGACGGGGAGACACATTGTGTGGGGAAAGGGGAGACACGGTGTGTGAGGAAAAGGGAGATACAGAGTGAGGGGAAAGGGGAGACACAGTGTGCGGGGAAAGGGGAGATACAGTGTGTGAGGAAAGGGGAGACACAGTGTGAGGGGAAAGGGGAGACACTGTGCGGGGAAAGAGGAAATACAGTGCTTGGGTTGCGGAGACAGTGTTTGAGGACGGGGAGACATAGTGTGTGGGGACAGAGAGACACAGTTTCTGAGGAAAGGGGAGACACAGTATGTGGGGAAGTGGAGACAAAGTGAGTGAGGACGGGGAGACACAATGTGTGGGGAAAGGGGAGACACAATGTGCGGGGAAAGGGAGACACAGTGTGTGGGGAAAGGGAGACACAGTGTGTGGCGAAAGGGGAGACACAGTGTGTGAGTAAAGGGGACACACAGTGAGTGAGGCCGGAGTGACAGAGGTTGTGTGGGAACGGGAAGATACAGTGTGGGGAAGAGAGAGAGTGTGTCAGGAAAGGGGAGACATAGTGTGTGGGGAAAGGGAGACACAG